>NW_021604597.1:18813506-18836746 GCF_004785775.1 Grammomys surdaster | reverse complement strand
AGAGAGAGAGAGAGAGAGAGAGAGAGAGAGAGAGAGAGAGAGAGAGAGAGAGAGAGGAGGCACAAAGATCTGCAAAAATTAAAGAAAAGAAAGGACAGTTGTGTTTTTGCAAACCTTTTGTGGCTAAGGTAGCTGCAAAACAGAATGCTGTTGTGTCAAAGACAAGTAAGAAGCTATGAACACAGGTTAGAAATTTTAAACTCATCAACATAAGACAGACTTTCACATTAAACTCTCTTGGTCCATGTTTGTAAAAATCTCTGAAGCACAAGTCTGATTGTTGTTTCCCAAGGCTCAAAAGAATACTGTATCCTCTTGCCTCAGACTAACACTTGGGATCAAGGGAATGGCTAGAGGAAGTCCTAAAACAAGAGGGAAAAGAAGTGTCAGCTATTGATGGCTTCTCTACTATCTCTTAGGGAAGCAGGTCTGGTGTGCTCATAATGTTATTAGTATACTTTGTGGTTCTTCCAAATATTTACATCATCCAGTGTTAAAGGTAGATGTAGTCTTCTGGGTATAAAGATCTGTTGTGAGCTCCTAGAAAAACCTTTTATGTTTTGCTGTACCTACAAGTGTACATGAACATATGTACAAAATTTTACATTTTCAGAACCTCCAGGTTATATTACAATTACAATCATGTCCCCCATATCCCTCATACTATAAAAATTCAAACATTGCACTTGTTGATTCTGAATGCACATATTTCAAGCCTACATCAAGCCACAAATTATTACTCTTAAAAAGGTGGAAAACCTCAAAATTTATTGAAATAGATTCTAGCCAAATATTATTAATGATTTATCAATACAGAAGAGAAATAAAGTGATCAATGTTTACACAGAAAGTCATGAGAGAAAGACATGTAAAATCATCTTTATTTACATTTCTATCACCATTCTAAATATGGTAAGGGATAGAGGTCACAGAGAAAGTGGCCTGGAGATTTTCTTAGAGGTTGACAAATATTTGGGCAGATAAAGAAAAGAGTCATGACAGACAGAGGAAAAAGCAAGAGACACAGTGATCCCAGGTAAACTGAGAACTTTCTAGAGGGTAACCTGATCCACTTAAGCAAGAAAGTGGGCAGAAAGCTTGCCAGGAAGGGAAGGGGTACCCAGGTAAAGTTCTGCTGTATTATGAAGCTCCTAGCATGTCTTTGGGGCTTTTACAATGCTTCATAGATTCTCTGTGTAGGAAAGCCATCCTGACACAGGTGTAGAAACAGTATTATGACTGGGATAAGGGCACATTTTGTCAGGAGAAGGGTATTGAAAAAGACTCTGTGGTTTAAAGCAGGTGCATTCCATTGTCAACATGTAACAATATAGAAGATGGAAATCCTCACAGGACTAAAAAGCATTTACCAAAATGCATTAGCACTTGATGTTTATCAACAAAACCAAGTAACTTGCCCTGGGCAACATAATTCATAGCAGAGCTATGTCTAGAGTTAGGCTTTCTCACTCTCATCCCATTTTCCTTTCTAGTTCTTGTTGTTTAATTAGACTTCACATTAGGGACTGAAAATTACTTACTAATCTTGATGACTTTCTCTTAAAAAAAAGTTCCAGTTTTCTTTTAAACAAAGAAATCTGGCCGGGCGGTGGTGGCACACGCCTTTAATCCCAGCACTTGGGACGCAGAGGCAGGCGGATTTCTGAGTTTGAGAGTTCGAGGCTAGCCTGGTCTACAGAGTGAGTTCCAGGACAGCCAGGGCTACACAGAGAAACCCTGTCTTGAAAAACCAAAAAAAAAAAAAAAGAAAAAAAGAAAAAAAAAGAAATCTGAACCAAATAACTTTCTGGTTTGTTTTTATTTTATTTTCTTAAACAAAAATTTCATTGCAATTAATGTTCTTCTACCCCTTACAAATAAATGTAGTTTGCTAGTGTCAAGATTAAATTTTGACCTGCCGGCAATCAGGGGTGAAGGAAGCAGCTTGCTAAATCCAATGTGTATGCCATCTTGTCTGTTTCAGCATTTAATAGAACTTTGCCAATTCAAATATCTTAAGAAATAAATATCCCCCGTGACTATAATCTCCCAAAGCTACGCCTCTTACCAAAGATAAACTAATGCTCTCCACTTTCAACATAAGACAACATTTATGATGTATTATATATTCTACAGTGATCACTGAGAGTTGTTTACATGTGAAAAATTCACTGTGCCCTGATTTGTTAAGGACTAGAAAACAGCATACATTTCTTTGGTTTGAAAAGTCAGAAAATTAGAAGACTATAAAATTATCTGCATATTAATTTTTTTATTTTCTTAGAAACCACAATTATAAATCTTGTTCTGGTTACTAAAAGAGAATAGTTGTGTCTACTTTGTGTGACTAAACTGATATGGTTTTTGATGGTAAGTAAAAATAAGCCAATCACTAAATGGAAATTCTCTGTTGTTAAATGGAGGCTGGGCACATTGTTCAATTTAAACAAAGCAAGTTGACTTCAGAATGTAAGCTTCAAAAAAATTAGAAGTCAACATGAAATCAGATGACACTGATATAGAAGGAAATCTGTCCTTCCAGACATTATATTTTATACATTTTTGTTTTATTTCCTAAAGTAAATGTTACCTATTATTTTATTCAACTAATAGTTTGTGGTAGTTTCCACTCTATTTAATTACTGTGAAAGCAATGGAGACAGTTCTTAACTTCCTTTGTGTCAGCCTCAAGGACCTCACACTTCTGGTAAAATTATAATCAAGAAACAGATTATTGTAATGTTATGTTATAAATGACAAAAAAGGTGTATTTCAGTATAACTTTCTAAGGATTTGAGTGATGATGTGGACCTAAAATAGAATCTTAGCAGCAAAAGTCAATGATTTTCAATATGCCAGAACTGTAGTTAAGATTTAATTATATTTCTTGACTGTCTTTCAAAACACATAAGGTTCATCTTCTACAAAGAGAGTAAACTACTCTTAATCAGTGAATAAAGATGTCATGTCGAGGATTCAGGGTGAGAAACTGCAGTGCTTTAGTCACACAATGTGAATAAAGATTTTCCTCACTGGTTAGACCACAGCTATGACTCTGTTTTATAAAGGTAGAAGAATACTCTCTCTTTGTTTTGTCTTTATATGATATTTATGCATTCAGACATAGTGAGTTGCCACGCCTTCTCCAATATATTCTTTGTGTGTTGAACAAAACACTTGAGATGGTAATGTAGACACACAGATTTATTGAATTGTAAAGTGTATGGAGGAGCCCATATTTAGTCACTTCACATGTTGTGTTTTAGCTGTGGATCACCATGGAAATGAAAACCAAGGGACACATACAGGGGATGGCACATACATGGAAAGCCAATCTTGAAGGTCTTAGATCACTTAGAGAGGATGCATCAGGACAGCAAAGCAAGACCTTTCTAAGGATCAAGAGAAGTTCATCTGGCTCTCCTGCCTGCGATTTGAAGTAGTAGCTTTAAAATTATAATAAAAATGATTAGGGTTTAGAAAACAATTTTGTATTCAATGTCTAACTAGATAATCAATGTAGGTTATATACATCAAGCAGGTTGGTTTAGGCTCAGGTTTTAAAATATATATATATATACACACATATGGAAAAATCTGAGATAAATTGTCATGCCTACTTCCAACTTTGAGGTTTGAATAACATGAGCATTATCATTAGGAACCAGCAGAGCAAAGAGCTGTTGAAAATGGAGAAATGAAGCTGAGAAGAGCTGGAGAGATGAACTTCTATAACAAGTTTAGCCTAGGGCCAGAACTCCTTTCAAAATTTTTATGACCATACAAAATTGATTTTCCTTTATTTTTAACAATAGATGGCTTTTAAAAATAGCTAAAATAAATATGCAAATAAGCAAAATTAGTATGACCAGCTCATTTACATATATATATATAATTACAGGAATGCCTGCTTTCCTACTTGGAGTCAATTGAATTTTAAGCTCATACCAGCAACTAGAAATTAGTTATCATTGCTTTTGCTTAGGCTGTGTCCTTAGAGCTGTTACTGTTACATATCTCAAAGTTCAGAGAGTTTTGGCTATTTCTTTTAAAAAGAGAAGCATTATAAAAGTTTTAAGATTATCACCAACTACCAGAAATGGTTTGTTTCCATTTTTAAAAACCTCCTTTACATTCAATTTAATGCATTTAGGAGTAAATTATTCAGGAAGTTGATAAAGATTCATTACTTAACCGCAGGGAAGTCTCAAAGAGCAGTTAGCAACAGCTGTGTAGACACGCAGCCGATTTACTCCACATACAGTGCAAAATGGAGTTACAGCAATTTGGGTAATGTAACATTATCCGTGTTGATTGTTGATATGATAGCAGGATATTATGCTTTGGCAGAGTGTGGCCAAGGAAACAAGTCTATGATGGGTAAGGAGGTAGTCTCAATCTAGGAGTAAAGTTTTCTTTAGAAAAATAAACAGAAAATTTAGGCGATGACAACTTTCTCAAGACAGAGGCCTGTTCAAGGGATGGATAGGAGGACACATTTCCAAATGAAATACACCACATTCACCTCCACAACTGGTAAATATGGAAGTGACCAGATGTTGTGCATACCAAATTGACAGCCTGTGTTGATTTTAACTCATATTTAGCTATGCTGTTGAGCAAGGTGGTGAATGCGGGGGAAATGTTTACATAAAGAAGTGAGAAAATTCTCATATTGCCAAAGAATGGGTAATAACTCTTAGGAGAGATGAAACTCTAGCTTAATAATGAGATTTCAACCATGCCTCAGTAGAGTATGTATACACATTTATAATAAATGAAATATAATGTGGGTCTTATAAGCTTTCGTGACTTAAGATTCATGTGCTAAGATATGGCCGTAATTTATTGTAATGCAAACGTAAATTTGGACCAATAGTTATTATAATCCATTTAAAATAAAGCAACAAGCATGGTTTATTTTTCTTGAATATTTTAGAAATGTAGTTATATGGGTTCTAATGCTTTCTGTCAATAACTACTGATGCCTACTGAATGTCTTATAAGGGACAAATTTTACAACTATGTAAGGTAGGTGTTTTTTCTATTGTGTTTGTACATACATGATAAGCAAGATAAGAATTAGAGAACTTTAAAATGTGTCCTGCTATCAAGTAGTATACCCAATGACTTAACCAAGTAGATTTGCTTTTCCAACACACAGACAACATAGTATGCCTTCCAATCTGACCGATGTGGCAGACAATAGGGTTCAATACCATGCAGCTACTACACTCAGCATGTGTGTGATGACAACCATGAAGAACAGTACCTTGCAATTCTGTTCTTCTGTAAAAGATGCGGCTTGATCTGATCTATGCCACCTCAGTGGAGCTTAAACTTCATTTCCATTTCCTGTGAATAATGTGAGACATACTCATTTGTGTTCAATGTCTGTGATATGGAACATTGGTAATACTACTCTGAGACACCAAATAACATGCTGCTTTAATTCTTCTGAAGCTTCATTTAGAATTTTCATTGAGAATTCATTGAGAATTTTAGCATGTTTGAGGAAAAACACTTTTTTCATGAAAAAGAACCTCAATTTTGAGACAAATGAACCAGAATGCCATTAAATTTAGTTGTGGGTATTTTACCTACTTACAAATGTTATTCAGTATAAAAGAAAGCTAGAAGCAATAGAAATCTCACCAGAATAAAGATAGGCCCAGCCTGTCACAGATCCATGACTGCTGACAGAAGATACAAGATTTCTAAATCACAGGTCAAGGACTTTATTAACTAAAAATAAGAAATAACTCCTATATCGGAATATTTTTCATGGTTATCCCTGCCTCAAAGTCACAGAGTGAACAGAAAGCCCAGAGGGATGGCTGTGCAAATGGAATAGCATGATGTAGCTGAGGAACTCTTGGAAAGAACAGAGATCTCTGTTATAGCAAGCAATATGCATGCCTGTTCTTTGTGGGGAAAAAAAAGATTTACAGGACTGCATGATTCATTCCTATTGAGCATTACTTCAACTTTTTAACTCTCTAGCTGCACAAACAATATTGGTAAGTGGGAAGAGTGGCGAAAAAAATAGAACAGTCAGAATCTGAGAGCTTGGGTTCAAGGACAGATGGGGAACAAAGAGTTTCACAGAAATTCCTTCCCAACAACATCAAGGTTACAATGTAAATGACACAAGATTTTGTACATAATCCTCAGGGCCTGCTACACTTTTCCTGAAGCTGTTTCCTTCTAAAGGTTAATGTTCTGGATGAGTTTTCCCTCAGTGTGACAGCAGAGTAGTGGAGTCATTAAAGGAAGGATGGCTATCTAACAGGGAATGTATAAGTCATTCATGTACTTCTCTAAGAAGATATATAGGTAGGATATTTTCCTAGGATCTCGGTGGTGGCTGAAAAGGAAGCAGCCAGACCTCTAGATCTCATTCTGGTTTCTGTTCTCACCACATCTTCTCTTCTCCTTAGATGTGTTTCCACCAGAATGTTACCTACCAGGATCTGGCATAGCCAGAGGCCCTCAGCAGTGGCCAGCTGTTGCCAGTATCAGACTCTTGATCCTCGAA
Organism: Grammomys surdaster; assembly: GCF_004785775.1. Taxonomy (NCBI): domain Eukaryota; kingdom Metazoa; phylum Chordata; class Mammalia; order Rodentia; family Muridae; genus Grammomys; species Grammomys surdaster. Next base: position 18,830,208 of record NW_021604597.1, on the reverse strand, counting down.
GCTGAGAACAAACTCTATGCTTTTAAAAATGACTTCATCTCAAGCATTTCATTTTGTCAAACAAAAATGAACAGAATAATAAAATACCTAAAATGATACAAGAATAATTTTAAACGGAAAATCTCAGAGATTTTAAGTAGCTTATATGCAATTTAGAAATTACATTTATCTTTTGTTTTCATTTTCAGAAAAATGTTTATTTCAATTTCCTCTATTTATTCTACAAACAAAGGTATCCTCTGACTTGACCTTATATTAGATCTATTATGACCTATACAAATATCTTTTAAGAGGCCCCATTGCTGTCAGATTATCTCCTGGATAATGGGTATTTGAATTAGGTAGAATAAGGACAGGGTTAGGGGGTTTGCAGAAACCAGTGTGCTCACACTTTTAAAAAGCAGGCTAATGTTCCTTTTATTGCTGGCTCTCTCTGCTTCTCCATGACCTGAAGAAAGTCAATTAACTTCTATGTGTCTGTACAATAAGGATAACACTGCTTGGTCACACACCTCTCAACAGTGTTGTAACGAAAAACAAGATAATGCTTATAAAGCATTTACAGAAAGTTCATAGGCAGCATAGAGGGAGAGCACAATGCATTCTTAAATGTGAAAAATGGTCTAATTCAGACTCTTTGACAGCTCTTGGCTAATAGGAAAAAGCATTTTTAACACTTTGCTAAACACAGTTTTCTCCAGAGCATGTCATAAATACACTGTGTACTCACATGAGACTCTGCTTGTTGTATTCAACTTCACCACTGCAATAATGTAATCTCACTTACCCAAACAAGTGGACGAAGTTTGTATTAGGATGTGAGAAAAAGCCTGTTTATCTGCTTTATCACTGAAGAAAGGGGCAAACAGCAGTTAACCATGGCACTTAAAACTCCTTACTCACTCAGTCCACCTCTCATTTGATAGAGGCAGATTTAAGAACCTACTGTGTCCTGGGGATGAATACAAGTGTCACACTAACATATCAGACAGAAAATAGAAGACTTTTGGGCATAAAATCTTTGGAGTTTTGACTGTACATAAATATTAGTAGCCTACTGTTTAAGAATTACTCTCTTTACTACTGTATGCCTGTGACTGAGAAGGATCAAATCCTCTAGGAAGAATCTAGGGTCTGTTTCAGACTCCATAAAAGATAAGCAGCAACAGATTACTTCTCAAGGGAGCATCATTAAACAAAATAAACAATATCTAGAAAAAGAAAAGGTAAGATGATTCATAGAACACAGCACACAGACTATAACATGCATATGCATATTTTATACTCCCTTACATTTTTATTTTTATTTTTTCATAGACTAGCTCTCTCTCTCTCTCTCTCTCTCTCTCTCTCTTACATATACGTATACATATATATGAATATATATAATAATATTATATATAAATACTGCACAATAAATGTTTGTATAAAACCTTATCCTGCAATGTCCTTCTGAGTGTTAAAATTTGAAATTATAGCTAACCACCACCATGCCCACCTTCTAATCCCCTTAGGGGAAAAATGGATCAGACACCATTATAGTAATCATTGGGAAGTATCTAGGCTATTGTTACTTAAAATATAATCCATAGGAAGCACTGCCTGAAATCTTATTAGAAATGCAAATTCTAAAGCCTCAGCCAAGAGCTACTGAATCAAGATCCATTGGGACCGAAGAATCAGTATTAACAAGCTCTCCGAATCATTTCTTGGCTCCCCAAATATTATGAGCATCGATCTAAGCTAGCCTCCTCATTTTTAATCAGCTCAGAGTTATCTAAAATGTCAATCTGCCCTTTGTAAAAAAAATCCCATCAACAGAATTGTTCACATAAGGTGAGCACAAAAGTAAAAAGGCTAAGAACCTGGGTTTTGTGGTTTAAATGCTATGCAATTCATCCAAATTAGCACAACGTGGCTTTCAGCTGCTCTTGGATTTGTGTTCCTTCATCAAGCTAGATCTCAGGAAGGCATTGCAATTGATTAGTTATTGATTAGTTATTGCCATGCGTCTACCCAATGAGTACATTCAGTCAAATGGGTGTGTCTCATAAAAATCCATATGTTGGATTCTAAACGTATCATGTCATGGTTTTAAGAGAGAATGTTTATGTTTCATAAAAAAATTAATATGCTAAATTCTAAAGCTAATGTGTCATGGCATTAGGTGATGGAGCTTTGAGGAAGAACAGGATCCTCATAAATGGAAATACTACCTTGATTAAAACTAGTTCCTCATGTTTTGTTCTCCACAATGTGAGTATACAGTCACGTGATCGACATATACTAGTCAAGAAGTTACTCTGTAAGATATCAAATCTGTCAATATTGTGGTCTTAAACTCCCCAGTCTCAACAACTGTGAGAAATAAGTTGTGTTGTTTAAGACAACTTTGGGGTTTATAAAATCTAGCCATGATAAAGACTGTTATAATTGCCACCACAGTAATCCTCACCTGGATCCACACTATCTTTTCTAGTAGGCTATATTTTTTCCTAAGTATTTTTATTTTTATTAACGATAGATCTTGTGGTAGAGAAAAGAAGAGGGAAAAGTAATGGGTGAAGACTATTGGTTTACCTCCTCATATACTAAGACTCTGAGTTTATTAGTCTGGGTTTTCTGTCTCCTTGTAGCTAGAATCATGGAATTAATTCCTTCTTGAATTCCTGATGGGGTTGAAGACTAGTTATAGTCTTATAATCAAACAAAGTTGTTTAGCATTGAGAGATTATACAGAGTTAAAAAGATGGTCTTCAGATGGTGATACAGGCTAAAATCAGAACATAATTCAGGTACAGAATTATAAGCTCTTTAGTTAGGATAGATGATAGAGTACTTTACATAATTAACAAATATGATGGACTGGATGTTACTCGTATATCATACTGTGTAATTTACATAATTGTTATGGTTATTCTCTATTTATGTCTGAGAGAAGAGCCGTTTTTAAAAAACATGGACAGAAAAGGTGAGATGTCGGGGATTGATTCTCAGGCTTTGAATTAATTCAACCCCCAAAATCGAAAATCTAGGTGTTCAAATGCTGAAAGTCCTTGTCCTCAATTGGTTTTGGATCAATAAATAAAGAGCCAATGGGCAATGACTTGGCAGGTAGACCGAGACAGAACTTTTAGATTTCCACAGGCTAGGAACTTGGAGGAAGGAGAGAAGAATAGCCATGATTCAAAGAGAGAAAGATCAGATTAGAGCTGTGGAAGGAAAATTATCTGATATGAAGGTAGGAAGGAATGCAGCCCTGGAAGGGCTGCCAAAAGGTGTCTTGGGCAGCAAAGACTGGGGAGCCACCCAGAAGAAGCCAGGTCAGCAAAGATAAACTATAAAATTTGAGGGCATTGAGCCAGGATTACAGGAGGGAAATGTGTGCTTGCTGTGGGGAAGATTAGAACTGCCCAGCCTTTGATCTAGTTAAAACATATTAAAATTAACTGGTGTGTGTGTGTGTGTGTGTGTGTGTATGTGTGTCTGTGTGTGTCTGTGTGTGTGTGTGTCTGTGTGTGTCTGTGTCTGTGTGTGTCTGTGTGTGTCTGTGTCTGTGTGTATGTGTCTCTGTGAATCCAGATAACTCCTGAGCAGTTTCACGTGTGCATTTATAGTGGAGGGAAAACACCTACTCTAATAAGGTGGGTTAACATTACAGCTAAGCAGAGATTTGCACTCTTAGCAAAGCAAAGCATCCCGTGGGGATGATGAAGGGCACAGGAAGTTTAGAAACATTTTTCTCCCTCAATAAATATTTTAGAGTTTTCCTAAGTAAAATGCTTACTTCCCTGTTTGTAATAAAATACTGATTTTTCCCTTCTGTGAACTTTTAGTACTTGTGTCTGACTGCCTATTATATATACTTCAGAGGACCTGTCCCTGTGTAACTATTATTGGAGGTTTAGCAACATGGCAAAATCCATGTTTTTTGTTGTGTCTGGTGTGAGAAGTTTCCACAGTTTATGTTTTGGGAGTTTGGTCCTTGCTTTGGCGATGTTAGCAGTAGTAGAACCTTCAGAAGGCATCATCTACCAGACATCACTTTACTGGAACAGTGCCCTTAGTTAACACTTAACAGATTAAGTTAACTCTATTGGAGATCCCTGGAAATATGATGGTCTATAAAAGTCTGAGCATGATCTTAACTATGGTGTTTCTTTTGTAGCAATGAGTTTTCTGACTTCCACCTGTGCTTCTGAAGGTTGGTGTCATCTTCCATGAGACATTCTCCAATGCTAAGATGCTGGCAAAGTCCTACCTTGATTATTCATAATAATTACCTGGATAAACCTCTTTTATTTATATAATTTTCTATTCTTGAGCATTTTGTGGTAGTAATGAAAACTGAACTAATACAGCTTTTCATTGTCTTCTGCATAAAAAATATCAAAGCAGGAGGAGAAGAAAAAGGAAGACCAAAGTGTGGATGCTTCATTCCTACTTAGAAGGGGGGAACAAAATAATCACAGGAGGTAGAGGAAAGGAGGGGCTTCAAAGAGAGAAAGGAAGAGGAAAGAAAAAGAAGGGGGAAGAATTAAGCATTAGAAGGACAAATGGATTTTTAATTAAAGAAGAAAATATAAATTAAATTAGAAAAGTTAGTTCAGTTACAATTTTTTTCTTTTTCTGAAGGAGTTGAAAGTCTTTATCAATTGCAATACTTGATTTTGTTTTTTTGCATGGAGTGTACACAAGCCAATCTTTTTCTAGTTAGCATTATATAATAAACAGAAAAATTCTCAAAGTTATAAAAGGTAATATGAATTATAAGAGAATATTTCACTCATACTTTGCTTAGGGCAAGAGTGATTAGTCAACCATGTCTAAACTGACAAGTCTAGGATGAATTCAACCAAAACTTTAGTAGATCAATTAGTTGATATGCCTATGTCTATAAGATAATTTATAACCTCATAGTTTGGTCACTAATATTCTTTTCCAAAATAAGATAATAGAAAGCTGTGTAAATTATATACAATCTAGCTAAAGGAATTTAGATAACATAATAAAGAAAACCAGTGAGCTCAGAGTGCCTTTATTTAGTACACCGCTCTTTACAGATAATTTTGGAGTTTGCCTCTGACAATATAAGAATGATGAGGTTACATAATAGCATATGAATCAATGAGAACATTAAAACCTGTTCATCACAGCAAACCAAAAAAAGGTAGCAACCATTTCCATTTCTAGTGGTAATGACAGCATTTAAAAATAATTTCACATACTCAAGCCACAATCAAGATGATCAAATGCCAATGCTTCATTATCTAGATAAATGAGATATAGATAAACAAAACTGATATGCAATTCAAAATAATTTGAATTCTATACTTAGATTTTTAAAAAGGAAAAAGGAAAAGTCCATTGAACTGACACTTTTGTTCACATAGGTATCTTGTTAACTCATCAACATGTATGTTCTAAAGTAAGAAACACATTTTCAGATAATACAGACACTAAGATTGTTAACTGATGAGTGGAATTTGGCTGTGAGCATCACAATGAATGAATGTGCACATTCTTGTCAGTCTGTGAATTGAGTCGTTGTAGTATAGTTGTTGTTAATGTATTTGCTTATCTTTATATTTGTAGTATTTTAACTATATTCCTGTGTGTGTGTGTATATGTGTGTGTGTATGCCTTTACCTGCATGCCTGTGTTCACTTACTTTCATTGAAGTATCATGACCTGCATGTAGAGGCCAGAGAACAGCTTGCAGGAGCTAGTTCTTTTCTTCCACTATGGCTCTTGGCGGTAGAACTCATTTTCTAGGTTGGTAGCAAATGTCTTATCCCACTGAGATATCTCACCAACTTGTTTCACTTCTTTACTCAGATATAATTTCATTAGCTATTTACTAAAGACTTACTTTGAAATTTATCAAAGTAAAAGACTTATATAATGTTTCTTTGTGTACTTTGCCATTGAGATATAAAATGAAGACTAGAAAAATTAAGGAATTTGTTCATACATATGGCCTGGAGAAACTGGGTCGTTAATTCATTTTTATCTCATTTAGAAATGATCCAAAACTGTTTTCCATAAGTTCTTTAAAAAGGGAATTTTTAGCCTTTACTTTTCAGTTAAAATGTATCTCATATTAAGATCTTGGGTATTAAATTTAATTACAGTAAATATATTTACAAAACTGGAGAGTGAGGTATTAAAATCTTACAGACAAATAAATGAATAAATGGGATCACTTGGAACCCAAACTTTGTGAAAAGATATTTTCTTCAACATATTCTATTCTCTTCATGAGAGCTGTACTTAGTCCTTTCACCATTGGAAAAGGCTCTGCTTTATGTCATTTCATGTTTTTTGTCTGAAGAATGCTGAAAGAAAAATCTTTGCAGCCATCTAAAAGTGTTGGTGAAAATACATTGAAAATTATCTTGTCTGGAATATAAAATGCTGTGTATCTCTAGAAATAACAGTAGGAATATAGTCTGCTAGTGCCTTTAGAATACTGAAGTCTTCATTGCTAGATTTATCCTTGTACAAGTGAAAAGCTATGACGCATGCTTTGTTTTCTCTTTACTTAAAAAGTTAACAATATTGATGGGAGTCTAATCTTTATTAGAAGGTACTCTACAGATTCAAGGGAAAAATATCTGTGGAACACAGACCATACAAAGCTAGGATTTAAAAAATATTCAGTTTGTCATAACTAACAAAGGTGTGAGAATAGTTCGTACAGAATATAGACATGCATTTATTTCACATGATTCTACCTGAAAAGCACAAGCCACATTCTAGTTACTGGATAAATGTGTAAAGTAAAGCAGAAAGATCATGGTAAATATTGTCATTGAGATATCAATTCTCAGACCAAATTCTGATGATCTAAAATAAATGGAACCAATCAGGAGAGCAAATTAGAGCTATTTTCTTGCTAATGCTAAATAACATGAATTTATAGTTGAATGTCTGAAATATTTGAAATCAATGGGAAGAAATGTGTACAAAGCAAGGAGCCAACACCTTTGGTGTTCCTTATTGGAGAAAATTATGCTAAGTGACTCAATCAGAAAGAATCACATGAGGCTGTTGTATAACACAATGTGAATTACACTGAAACTACCAAATGAGGTTACAGTCATATTTGCAATAGAGTCAATGATAGCTGCAAAAGGAAACAGAAACAGACAATGGGCATAGAGCAAAAGCCTGCAGGGCAAGGAAGAGTATCTCCACACTCACCTCCATGATCCTGACTATTTTCTGATAAATATCTTGCATCTTCCAGTCTTTCTTACATTATGAATAAGAGTCAGAGAAATGGAGAGTTTGCTTCAAGACTGTGCCTCCTAGAAAACTCAAGTCTGTAACCATGGAGCCTCGTCAACACAGCTGCATAAGGAAGATTTAAACAACAATGACACCAAGACACAGTTAGGACATGTCTATGGACAACTGTAGAATGATGGAAGAAGAAGAAATTATCTTACCCTGAGAAGAGCCCCATACATGGTTAGGTTATCCAATAATAAGTGCTCAGCCCTTAAATCATACGTAAACAGGTACCATTTTACAAACTGAGCAGAAGTATTAATGTAATGACATATATGTGTGTGTGTGTTTGTGTGTATGTGGGTCTGTAAAGTAGTTCATATATATTTGTCATACACAATATACACATACACAACACACACACAGACACACACACACATACAAATGACAACAACTACAGGAAAAGAGTCCATGCATTTGAAAGAGAAAAATTGGAGAGGTTAATGAGAGTGCCTGAAGGAGGAAAATGGAAAGAGTGATGATATAATTATAATTTAATTAAAAATGGAAATAAAACTTTTACTATTTTAGCCTAAGAAAAAGAAATTCTGAAATACAGAGCAATATATATATATATTTATATGTGTGTGTGTGTGTGTGTGTATGTATTGCACTACTTTACAGACTTGCTATTCCTTTGACTTTATGCAGATTACTTTTGCAGAGATCAAATCACTCACTGTGATTTGCATTCCAGATTATCAGTCTCTAGTTCTGAACCATATGTACACACAATCTGAATGAAGATTACATACATCATTTCCTATGCTAATCACCATTGGAGCAAAAAGCAGACACTAAAAAAAGCCAGCCAAAGCCTTAGTAATTTTTTTCTCATAGAAAATGCAAACAACCATGTAAGTCACTTTACTTTCTGCTTTGTAAATAGCCACTCAAGTACACTTCTTTCTTCTGAAGAGGAAGTGAAGAAGAGAAGGCATCATTTATCGCAACAACCTGCATCCAAAATAGCAATTATCTTAAAGATATTTGTGGGAAGAAGATGACAAATGTTTTATACCTTACATGGAAGAGCTGATGTTGCAGTTGGTCTTCAGTGTTCATTTTATTGCTTTATGATTCACCTGTGCCTGACAAAAGGCATCATTCAAAATGACGAAGTTGTAATTAGGTCCCATCCTATAAAGTCCCAATGAAAAATCTTAATTTTTTGGTAAATTTTGACCTTACAATCAGGATCTGCTTCACTGAAATACTTCAATAGTGGTAGAAGTTTATGTCTGACTATTGTAATAGATCATTATATGCCATGGATGATTTGTTTGCAATTAAATACAAACCTTTATTACAACATCATTTCACTAAAGACAAATTCCCATCTGAGAAACAATGACTCAGATGCACACTGGCATTTGCAGTTATGTCAGATTATTGTCAATGTTGATAATGACTCACAGGCATCAAGTTGAAAAGAAATGATAAATATAAATGTCTATTTCAAAATATCATAAAATTCTTGTTCTAGGCTGTGGATGTAACTCAGTGGCAGAGCACTTTCTTAGTATGTACAAAGCTCATTTTGGATACAATTCCCAAAACTGCCAGAGAGAAAAATATAAAGAGAATGATTCCACACGTGCAAATAAGTGCACATCAAAATGGTGGTATTCTTCCATTTGGCTCCGAAGACATTTTCTGCTTTTAAGTGGCAACCTAGACAGACCAATAAGTCTTGGAATATCAAAATAGCAATCGAATTTTAAGTGTTTTAAGCTAGAAAGGTACTCAGGATCTTTAAGCCAGGAATATTCTTTACTAAAAGCATCCATCCCTATCTCCTGGCTCACCATTTGTCTTTTCTCCCCCACTATTGCTGTCTAGATAGGTTACTTCTTCCTTATAATAGCTGCCGCCTCCTAGAGTGCTATCTGCATCTATTCTTGCACAGAGACAGGCTATTTTTCACAGTACATTGTTTCCACTTATCTCTCAAAATCTAAAAATGGCATTCCATATCTGTGACGAGCTGGATTCTGGCTACTTCTGTGAATCATCTTTTTCCACTCTCACTTGCTCAATCTAAATTAGCCACACTGTCTCTCTCTATAAACATAATTCACCCCGCTTTCTCTCTCCCTCTTTGTCTCCCTCCCTCCTCCCTCCTGCTCCCTTCCACTCCAGGCTCTATCTTCTCCTCTCTCCACTGCTCCCTCCCTCCTTCCTTCCTTCTCCAACACACAGAGTGCTCAAAATTAAGTGCCAGAATACATTTAAATACTAGTGAAGAGCCCTTAATGATTATTACTCCTAGAGAGTGTCTGCTGTATCTACTCTCTCTTCAGTCCCCTTCAATGTTTCCTTTTTTCAATGTGACTTTATTTTCTCATTAAATGTATCATTTCCTTCCATTTTACCAAATTTACATGATGCCCAGATCAAATAATATTTTGTCTGTTTTGTCTAGTGCAGAATCTCCAACACACTGAACCACAGAAACCCAACTAGTAGTTGTTCAGTGAATTATCCTTTTGGATTGAATTTGAGCATTGGTAGTTTAGGATGGAATGTTGGAAGTGTGTGTATGAGTGTGTGTGTGTGTGTGTGTGTGTGTGCATGTGTGCAAGTGTGTGTGTGTTTATGCTTATGTGTGTGCATTTCTTTTAGAGGTAATAAAATTTCACTGTGGAAAAAATAGTACTGTAAGGCAGAAACAAATAGAAATTAAAATTACCATGGATTCTATCATTCAAAATAAATATTATTAACACAATGAATATATTTCTGACCTCTTTCTTTACATAAGAAAATTCTATCCTTAATATTAAATGTATTTTCAATTGAGGAAAATACATTTTAAGTCAATACTAATTATAGTCTAGATGAACAAAATATTAATAATGTTCATCTACTTTTTAAACATTTTGGAAACCTGGGTCAGTTGGGTATGCTATAACTCAACATTTTCTCTGCTATAAAATAAATAATATTGTAATTTGTTCTGGTTGGTTTTGAGTCAATTTTCCACAAGCTAAGGTCATCCAAGAGGAAGAAGTCACAATAGATAAAATGTCTCAGTAGGACTGGGCTGTAGACAGGCTTATAGGGTATTTCTTGATTGGTGATTGATGGAAGAGTGCCCAGCCCATTGTGACTGGTATGGCCTATTGGCTGGTAGTCTTGGGTTCACCAAGGAAGCAGGCTGAACAAGCCATGAAGAGCAAGCCAGTAAAAAACTCCCCTTCAAATCCCCTGCACCAGCTTCTGCCTCTCAGTTCCTGGCCTGTTTGAATTTCTGTCCTCACTTCCTCAGTGATGAACAATGATGTGAAAGTATAAGCCAAATAAATTCTTCCATCCCCAAAGTTGCTTTAGTCATGGTCTTTTGTAACGGCCCCGTTCTTCTGCTCTGGTCCCTGGGTCATGGTCTAGCAAGAGAGAGAGGGGATGGAGGGGCAAGAGACGCGAAGAATGAAGACAAGACAGAGAGTCTGATCAAGTCTCTTTTATTGAAAGGAAATCCTGGGTATTTATACCCTTTACCACGTGCCTTGCCCTCGTGGACAAGCACAGCTGAAGGCACTACGTCATGTGTCTTGTAGCGTGGATATCACGTGCGCCTAGCGGCTGGGAGCACTAAACAACAAAACAAGATATGTGAGAAAAACAAGATGTTCATCAGAGTGTGCTCAGCTGTTGTGGGCTGTTGAAAACAAGTCTCTTGTCAGGGTATATAGCTCGAAATGGCTGCAAAGATGGTAGCTGCTTTTTGCTTGGCGCGCAACTGTCTTTCATCATAACAATAGTGACTTTAACCAAACCAGTATTATATATTGCTTTATACTGTTTCTCTTTTAAATGAAAGTTGTTTTCATAAGAAATTGGTATTTTCAATGGAGAAATGTGCTTTTAAGTGTTCCAAAACATATTAGCCTGATCTACTATGGCAACCTATTTCTATAGTTACAGCAAAATTTTAAATGTAAATCTTAAACAGTATGGGGTCAGAAAAACAAAAGAAGAGAAAATGGAGAGAAGAAAGCATAAGAAGTAATACTTCCATGATAAAGCACATGAATTTCAAACCGAATATGACTTCACTATGAAACAATGTCATCATTCTTTCCTTGAATGGTTACTTACAATATAAGTTTTGTTCATATCCTTTTCAAAATGATCAGGGAATTTTACATTATTTTTAGTTTCAGACCAAAGTTATGCCATAGACTTTTCAGTTCTCCTGATATTGCATGTAGCCAATTTTGTAGCTGCTAACACTGTACACATTTGCAGCCTTTGGGGAAATGTTTCCTTCCTTACAGCCATCTCAGCATCCTCCAGCAGTCTGTGCTGTAGGCTATGGTGCCTGGTGATTTCTTTTGAGATTCAAAAGATGTTCAGAAGCAGCCGAACATGAAAGTATGACAAAGGAATAAAGAAGAAAGGCAGAAAAGAGGACAGAGAACTATTCTTGTCTTTAAAAGGTCACCATGAAATTTGTATTTGAAGGATAATGGCATCAATAGCCTAGAAAGAGGCTTTTCCAGCAATATCCTGGATCTCTGCATCCCCTCATTGCCCTGCTTGAGTGGTCCTTGATGCTAGGACAGGGCTGATAACTTCAAAGCAGAGAGAGTCAGCATTTCATAGTTATTTGCCTTTTGGAGGATTCTTCCATGGAATAAGCAAAGAGCTGTAGTTTCAAATACAATGCAAATATATAAATGAAATATAAATAACACACATATAAATGAAATATAAATGACACAAGTGAAAATTTTAAATTATTAATTGAATTTAGAATCTATGAAGTAAATAACAAGTGTATATTATCTACTCAACATGTACTTTCTAGCAAAGGCAGAATGTGTAAGTAAACTGCTGTATATGAAGGATAAATAACAGGTTGTGTGAATAAACAGTGGAATTGTCTGTCTCTCTCTACCCTTTATGCAAGGATGAAAGGAAGATTCCACAATAGTAGGTGCCTATGTGCCATTTCCAAACACTGTTAATATCAATTACGCATACCCATACTCCCTCCACTACAATATGTTACCATGATAGCATCTATGTTCATCAGTAATATTGATCAATAGCTCTACTTCTTTGAATGGCATTTATCTGATTTTGGTGTCTAGATAATATTGCTTCTTGGAAAGAATTTACAAGTATTCTTTCCTTTTTAATCATACAGAATAATTTAAGGAACATTAACATGTTATCTCTTCTTTGAAACTAGTAGAATTCTGTACTGAACCCATCTGTCCTGGGTTTGTTTGATTGTTTGTTTGTTTGTTTCAGCTTGGAGATTTTTGTTTATAGCTGGTTGCTAGATTTCTGTTTGAAATATTTACTTCATTTTGGTTTAACATTAGGAGATTACATATTTATACATATCTAAAAATCCATTTTTTTAGAGTTTATACTTTGTCTGGTATACCTTTATACATCTCTCAGTTTGCCAAGTGTCTGTCATGATGTCACACTTTTAATTTCTGATTATAATAATTTAGGCAATAATTTGACTAATTTGAACAAGGGTTTATAATTTTTTTTCAAAAAACCAACTCATTTCACTGAATTATTTTTGTATTTTTTTCATTTTTCTTCATTACTTTTAATCTTAATTTTGAATATTTTTTTACCAGTTGCTTGCAGATGTTGCTCTCAGTTTTCATCATCCATTTGATTCACTATTAGGTCATTAATTTGAGATATCTCAAATATGTTTGTATAGGCACTTAGTATTATAAATCTTATTTGGAACATGGTAATTATCTTCCACACATTTTACACAACTTTTATTCTTATACAATTCCAGAATATTTTTAGTTTTTTTTCTTGACTTTTTTTCTTCACTCAAATATTGTCTATGTGTTTGGATATTTTCTGTAGTTTCTGTGTGGTTAATATGTACCTTTATTTCTCTGTGATCAGATGCATTGCAATCGCTACTTAAATTTATTTGTGTTCTAATATGTGGTCAATTTTGAAGAAAGTTCTACAGGATGCAGAGAAGAGTATACATTCTTTTGTTTGGGTAGAATGTTCTGTATGAGTTAGTTTGGTGTATTTCATTTATGATGTCATTTGACTCCAATATATCTTTGTATAATGTTTGTACATGTGATTTTTCTATTGACATTTCATACTATTGCTGTGTTGCAGTTAGTCTGCTGTTTTATATCTCTTTGTATTTATTTTGTTAAATGTTAGCTGATATTGCATATATATGTATATATGTTTCATGGTATTTTTATGTATATATGTATGCATGTGTACATATATACATATACAGATTTATAAACATATATATATATATATATATATATATATATATATATATATATATATATATTAGTTGTTTTCTTAGACTTCTTATGGTTACCAATTAAAGAATTGTTTCACTACCCATTGTATCCTTCTAAACATACTTATTCCTCTCTTCAGATCACAGTATTTCCTCTAATATCCTTTGTAGAGCTCATTTAGTAGGTATAAATTCCACAATGTTTATATCAGGAAAAGTTTTTATTCCTTCAGTTTTAGTAGATAGTTTAGCTAGCTAAAAATGTGTCTGAGTTGAAAACTACAGTCTTTTTAGAAATCGTACTATATCATTACAGATATTGTGCATTACAGATATCTAAAAGTTTCTGTCAAATAACCAGCTGCTACTTACTGAGCATGCCTTTGTAAACGACTTGATTTTTTTATTGCTTCATTTTATTGCCCTTTCTTATGCCTATGATTTTATTTTTTTAACTACAGAATACCACAGGAAATTTCTTTTCCAGTGCTATTTGGACTTCTGTGGGTCCATGTAACTTTCTTCAAAGTCAACCACATATTAGAACATAAAGTTAAATTTAATAATTGTAGAAATATTTAAATAGCAACTCTATTCTATCTGACCACAGAGAATTGGTAACTATAAAGATTTTTGTTTCTACAAGATGACTAGTATGCTAGGATTGTTGATTGAGTGTTCTTTCTTTTTTCCTCTTTTTTTTCAAATCATATTTCTTTTTGAGAAATTAACCATTCTCACAGATGAGCAAATGAGAGTAGGATTGATATGCATACGTTCCTCTCTGGGCATATTCTAAAAGTTCTGGAGTGGGTAGGGTAGCCTAAGCAAGGGAGGCCGGAGTTTTTCACTTATGCCTGATGAGGGGAAGTCAAGTCTGCTACCTATTGTAGGAGTCTCTGAGAGCTGGGCTTCTGGAATGAAATTCCTGGAAGCTGTGGAAGGGACTATTGTAAGAGCCAGTGCACAGAGCATGACTTCCAGAAGGATCAGGCAGGCTACAGCAAGGGAACCAAAGTGCAAGAGGCCTATTGGCTGGCATCCTGAGGCAGGAGTTTTCCCTTACTAAGTATAATTGTGTACTTGCTACATGGCTCCATGCATACTGCACATTCACCTAGTACAGTTATCATTTTCTTTACACACTTGAGTAAGTCAAAAGTTGATACTCAAAATTGTTACGTTTCCTTGATGAAATGACCTATTTATCATTATGCATAACCTTCCAAGAGTATTTTTTTTATTGGATATTTTATTTACATTTCATATGTTATCCCCTTACCCCATCCCCCACCCACCCGGGAATCCGCCATCCCCTTACCCATCCACCTTCTTCTCTGTGGATGTAACCCCCACCTACACCCCCCACTCCCACTTCCCCACCCTCAAAATTCCCACCCCCTGGGGCGTCCAGCCTTCATAAGGTCAAGGATCTCATCTTCCAACTATGTCCAGCAGGGCCCTCTACTCTTACATATTCAGCTGAAGCCCTGGATCCTTCCATAAGTGCTCCCAGGCTGGTGGTTAGGACCCTGGGAGCTGTGGTTGGTTGGTATTGTTGCTCTCCTCATGGTGCCACAAACCCTTTCAGCTCCTTCAGTCCTCACTCTAACTCCTCCATTGAGAACCTCATGATCAGTTCAATGGCTAGTTGTGAGCATCTGCCTCTGAATATGTCAGACTCTTGAAGGCCTCTGAGGAGACATCCATATCAGGCCCTTATCAGCATGTACTTCCTGACTGCAACATCAGCATCTACCTTTGGTGACTGCATATGGGGTGGATACTCAGGTGGAAAGGTCTTCAAATGGTCCCTCCTTCAGTTTCTGTCCCTCACTTTGTCTCCATGTTTGCTCCCTTGAGTATTTTGTTGCTCCTTCTAAGAAGAACTGAATCACCCCCACTTGGTCTTCCTTTTTTATGAGCTTCATGTGGCCTGTGAGTTGCATCTTGGGCATTTCAAGGTTCTGGGCTAATATCCAATAATCAGTGAGTGAATATCATGTGTGTTCTTTTGTGATTGGCTTACTTCCCTCAGGATGATAATTTCTGGTTCCATCCATTTACCTAGGAACCTCTCGAATTCATTGTTTTTAATAGCTGAGTAATACTCCATTGTGTAAATATACCACATTTTTTTAATCCATTCCTCAGTTGAAGGACATCTGGGTTCTTTCCAGCTCCTGGCTATTATAAATAAGGCTGCTATGAACATAGTTGAGCATATGTCCTTGTTATATGTTCGAGCATCTTCTGGGTATATGCCTAGGAGTGGTATAGCTGGATCCTCGGGTAATGCTATGTCCAATTTTCTGAGGAACCGCCACACTGATTTCCAAAGTGGTTGCACCATCTTGCAGTCCCACCAACAATGGAGGAGTGTTCCTCTTGCTCCACACCCTCGCCAGCATCTACTATCACCTGAGTTCTTAATCTTAGCCATTCTGACTGGTATGAGATGGAATCTCAGAGTTGTTTTGATTTGCATTTCCCTGATGACTAAGGACATTGAACATTTCTTTAGGTGCTTCTCGGCCATTCGAGTTTCTTCCATTGAAAATTCTTTGTTAAGCTCTATACCCCATTTTTTAATAGGGTAATTTGGTTGTCTGGTGTCTACTTTCTTGAGTTCTTTGTATATATTGGATATTAGCCCTCTATCAGATGTAGGATTGGTAAATTTCTTTTCCCAATTTGTTGGTTGTCGTTTTGTCCTATTGACAGTGTCCTTTGCCTTACAGAAACTTTGCAATTTTATGAAGTCCCATTTGTCAATTCTTGATCTTAGAGCATATGCCATTGGTGTTCTGTTCAGGAACTTTTCCCCTGTGCCCAAGTATTCGAGGGTCTTCCCCACCTACTCTTCTATTAGTTTCAGTGTATCTGGTTTTATGTGGAGGTCCTTTATCCACTTAGACTTGAGCTTTGTACAAAAAGATAAGAATGGATCAATTTTCATTCTTCTACATGTTGTCCTCCAGTAGAACCAGCACCATTTGTTGAAAATGCTGTCCTTTTTCCACTGGACAGTTTTAGCTCCTTTGTCAAAGATCAAGTGACCATAGGAGTGTGTGTTCATTTCTGGGTTTTCAATTCTATTCCATTGATCTTCCTGCCTGTCTCTGTACCAATACC
>NW_021604597.1:18767680-18798506 GCF_004785775.1 Grammomys surdaster | reverse complement strand
CAATATATACAAAGAACTCAAGAAATTAGACTCCAGACAACCAAATTACCCTATTAAAAAATGGGGTATAGAGCTTAACAAAGAATTTTCAACGGAAGAAACTCGAATGGCCGAGAAGCATCTAAAGAAATGTTCAGCATCCTTAGTCGTCAGGGAAATGCAAATCAAAACAACCCTGAGATTCCATCTCACACCAGTCAGAATGGCTAAGATTAAAAACTCAGGTGATAGTAGATGCTGGCGAGGGTGTGGAGAAAGAGGAACACTCCTCCATTGTTGGTGGGACTGCAAGATGGTGCAACCACTTTGGAAATCAGTGTGGCGGTTCCTCAGAAAATTGGACATAGCATTACCCGAGGATCCAGCTATACCACTCCTAGGCATATACCCAGAAGGTGCTCGAACATATAATAAGGACATATGCTCAACTATGTTCATAGCAGCCTTATTTATAATAGCCAGGAGCTGGAAAGAACCCAGATGTCCTTCAACTGAGGAATGGATTAAAAAAATGTGGTATATTTACACAATGGAGTATTACTCAGCTATTAAAAACAATGAATTTGAGAGGTTCCTAGGTAAATGGATGGAACTAGAAATTATCATACTGAGTGAGGTAAGCCAATCACAAAAGAACACACATGGTATTCACTCACTGATTATTGGATATTAGCCCAGAACCTTAAAATGCCCAAGATGCAACTCACAGGCCACATGAAGTCCATAAAGAATGAAGACCAAGTGGGGGTGATTCGGTCCTTCTTAGAAGGAGCAACAAAATACTCAAGGGAGCAAATATGGAGACAAAGCGAGGGACAAAAACTGAAGGAGGGGCTGTCTGAAGACCTTTCCACCTGAGTATCCATCCCATGTGCAGTCACCAAAGGTAGATGCTGATGTGGAAGTCAGGAAGTGCATGCTGATAAGAGCCTGATATGGATGTCTCCTCAGAGGTCTTCAAGAGTCTGACATATTCAGAGGCAGATGCTCACAACTAGCCATTGAAGTGATCATGGGGTTCTCAATGGAGGAGTTAGAGTGAAGACTGAAGGAGCTGAAAGGATTTGTGGCCCCATGAGGAGAGCAACAATACCAACCAACCACAGCTCCCAGGGTCTAAACCACCAGCCTGGGAGCACTTATGGAGGGATCCAGGGCCTTAGCTGAATATATAAGAGTGGAGGGCCCTGCTGGGCACAGGTGGAAGATGAGATCCTTGACCTCATGAAGGCTGGACGCCCCAGGGGGTGGGAGTTTTGAGGGTGGGGAGGTGGGAGTGGGGGGGTAGATAGAGGTTACATCCACAAAGAAGAAGGAGGAGGTGTGAGGGGATTGGGGGTTCCTGGGTAGGTGGGGGATGGGGTAAGGGGACAACATATGAAATGTAAATAAAACATCCAATAAAAAAAAAAAAAGATTCTGTCTTGACATTCCCTCTTGCAAAGACATGCATTATTTTTAAATTAAATTTAACTCAACTTCTTAGGATATGGGTAGAGTGAAACTGGATTCTCAACCAAATATCACACTGATGACCTAATTACAAGAGAATAAGAGGAGTCCTGTATGTTTCATCTTTGTCTCTGCAACCTCATGAGGCAGGCCTTTAGTATGTGCATTTATCTTAGCAACACCTCTCTGAAACAGCCAGTAGAACATCCCATTAATTGCTACTCACAAAATTTGAAGACACCTCCCAATTTGCAAACCCTTCCACATTCCTCCTACATATCTTATGTGCCACATGGTCCAGTTCATTATAGCAATTATCCAATTCTCAATACCAACTTTTTTCTCAGTTCATTTTCCAACTGATATGATAAACATCCTGACAGAAGTAACTTAGCTCATTCATACTTCAAAAGTACAGTCCATTATGCCAGAAAACGAAGGCAACAAGAGCCTAAAACAGCATATCTACAATCAGGAAACAGAGTGATGAATCCTTATGCTTAGTTGATTTTCTACTTTTATACAGTACAGTTTCTCAGCACAGGGAATGGTATCACCCTCAGTGGAAATTCAGTTAATCTGATCAAGTTAATCTTCCACTATCATGGCCAGACATCCATCTCTTAGGTGATTACTTAGTCATTCAGTTGACTTTTGAGATTAATAATAACAAATAGTGACTTGGGAAAAAAATAGGTATCCTTAATAAGCCTAACAAATCACTGTTTTATACAATATAATTATACTTTTAATCCCATATCTAGAGAGATATTTTAATTTTATATTTTGATTTCAACACATACACTTCAAAGATTTTTGAATACTTTATAAAAAATCATATCATGATAGTATCTAGCTTTCATAGTATACAATTATCAACTACAGACAATAAAATCATAAAATATTTTATATTAAATGTGTTATGTAAATAAGATCAAGAGAAAAATGTCACTGAATGATCACAAAGCCAACAGAAAATCTCTCTAATGCCCTTTTCAGATTTTAAATTAGACTGCTGTTCTAAAATAAACTGAGTGGTTCAAAATGTTGCATTTTTATGTGTTTGCTATAATGTATTCCTTCATATGATAGCTATCTAATAATAAAGCTTCCAAATTCTATTTTAAGCAAATTATCAAAACAAGTTGCAGTTAGCACATATACAAGCAGCTCTCAAAATACAATATGTTTACCAAAAACAATTTTAAAAGGGCTTAAATCCTAGCAATTACCCTCTCTGATCATCCTGGTTTTCTTCATTTCTCTATCCAAAAACAATGTAAGGAATTTTCATTGAACCTAGTGAAGTAAGTAAAATAAAGATCTATTGAACATCTTAAAGCATTCCTAAATTTCAGTCATGTATATACCTTTGGATCACTGTAAATGTCTCACCCAAGGATCACAGTTCATAGTTAAAGAAAAACTCTATCTGATAGAAGTTGTAACTAATAAAACATTTTTAGTTTTATTTGGGGCCAATTAAAAAGACCAGCTTCACATAGCAATGTTTGGTAATTCTAAACTTTACATAAAATATTCCATCTTAAGCTAATTCTAGCTTTTATGAATTTAAGTGTGTACACTAATATTAATAAACAAAAATTTGTTGGGGAAGACATTGAGTGCCATGTCATCCAAAAAGACTTGGGGACCACACTGGAGTTTTCTGTTCGTAGATGAAAATAGAAGTTTTGAGACATAAAAATGCAAGTCAAAAGCCCAAAGGAAAATAGAGAATATGGGAGGGGAACTCCTCTTTGAAATAAAACGAGATGACTTTTACTAAAATGGATTAAAAACAAGTATTTTAAATGAAACTCAAGACAGTGTAAATATAAGAGAACACAATACTATTTTTCCAAAATAAAACTTTTATTGATTAATTGGGAATTTCACATTATGCACCTCAATTATACTTATTTCCCATTCCTTTCCGATATACCCCCACCCTTGTGATATTCCCCCACAAAAAAAAAAAGGAGAAGAAAGAAAGGAAAAACAAGTCCAATTTGTGTTGCCTATATACATACTGAAGTATAGTCAAAATCTCATTGGCCAGCCCCTTAAAGAAAACTCAGTTTTCCCCCACCACTACCCCCATCAAAGGCATCAAGTAGGGAACACAATATTTCTAAATGTCTATTATTCTATTTTTATTCATTGGATAAAACAAAAAGATTGTGTAAAGTATAGGTGATTTTTAAAGAGTGTAAGTTCTAAGAATGAGGTATCCTAAAATTCTCAAATTTTGCTTAGTGAACACTAGCATGATATTATCTGATTCCATAATGAATGACAAAACAATAAACAATAAAAGTTAAAAATAAAATGGTACTTTTATTTTTTAAATGAGATTATAACATAATCACATCATTTCTTCCTCTCTTTCCTCCTTCCCAACCCTTCTATCTACTCCTTGTTGCTTCTTTCAAATTCATCACCTCTTTTCCTTTAATAATTGTGTGTGTGTTCCTAAATTACAATATGCTAAGCCCATATAATATTATGTATATGTATATACTTTTAGGCCTTACATTGGTATTGAATAGCCAATTGGCATGTTTGTCTCTGGGGAAGACTATATCTCTTGCTTTCAGCCCTTCTTAGTTGGCTGTAGATCTTTAGCTAATGGTGGTGGTCTGTGAAATTTCCCTTTGTCTTAGCGTGTCTAAGGTATAACCTTTGTTCATGTCATGTTTATATAATCCCGTTTTACTGATAGCATCTCTGAGATAGAGATGTGACAGTGTTTTTCAAAAGAGAAATCTGAAGATCAAGGCAGTAACTGGATGAAGTCTTCTTTTTATTTATCCATAAATAGCACCTTGACAGGTATGGTACATGTTCCTGTCCTTTCTCACTTGTCTGTAGAGAAAGGATTTTTTGTTTCAGTAGAAGAGATGATGAATTGTTGAAGTTACTAGACATAAAATATTTTCATTCAAAGATGTTTCTTTAAACATCAATGAGCAAAATTTGCTCACATAGAGAATGTAAATATTCTATAAGACAAGATTTTCTTTGAGTTGTTTTCAAAGTTAAATAAAGCCAAAAAAAGACTCCCTTTTTAAAAAAATAATTTTCAGTTCTAATTTCTCATTACTATAATGTTTTATGAACTGTGATTCTGTTGAATTTTTTTCCAGCCAAATTATTTCTTTAATAGGATTGAACAAAATGTTGGTATCTATCAAGTTTGCCAGTGTTCTTTTTAAAAATGACGGTTGTGCCAATAGGATAAAGTTGTTTTGCTCTCCGGGTCACACAGCTTATTCTCTGCCTCAAAATGATTGTGTTCTTAATCCCCAACTATGCCCTTGGATGGTCACCCTTGAACAGTGTAGGCAGCTGATAAATGTGGGATCATCAAATACCTTCAATGTAAAAAGTGAAACTTTGAAATACTAGAGGAAACTTTAAGATCTCTGTATAGGTAATGGCTGCTAAACAAGATTCCAGTAACTCAGAAAATAGTGATAAAAAATTTGTCAGTGATCCTAAATCAAATTAAAAGTCATAATAATAGGAAAACTACCAGGGTGAATAAACAAACTACAGATTATGAGAAAATTCTTTACTTTTCTTATCATACAATTTTAATTCTTCGTGAATTAAATTGATAATTTTCTTCCTTTTTTAAAATTTTATTGTATTTTTTTACTTTTTTACTTTATATCCTGCTCACTGCCTCCTCCCCCTTCCCAGGCCGCCCTCCCACAATCCTTCCCTGATGCCCCCATCCTCCTCTAAGCACAGATGAGGCTCCCTCTAAGTATCCCCCCACCCTGGCACTTCAAGTCTCTGAGACCCTAGGCACTTCCTCTCCCATTGAGGCCAGACAAGGCAGTCCAGCTACAAGAATGTATCCCAGGCTCAGACTACAGCTTTTGGGATAGCCCCTATTCCAGTTGTTCGGAACCCACATGCAGACCAAGCAGCACATCTGTTGTATATGTGCAAGGATGCCTAGGTCCAGTCAGTGTGTGTTCTTTTGTTCGTGGTTCAGACACTGAGAGTCCCAACCTGAATCTCTTAGTTTTCCTGTAGAGTTCCTATCCAATTCGGAGCCCCTAATCCTTCTCCCTATTCTTTCGTAAGAGTTCCCAAGCTCCATCCACTGTTTGGCAGTGAGTGTCTGTATCTGTTTAGTCAGCTGCTGGGTGTCGCCTCTCAGAGGACAACTTACTCCTATCTGTAAGAATAACAGAGTATCATTAATAATGTTAGGGATTGGTGTTTGCCAAATTGGGCCGGTTATTGGTTGGTCATTCCCTCAGTTTCTGCTCCTTCCCCCATGCCTACATTTCTTGTAAACAGATTAAATTTTGAGTTGAAAGTTTTGTGGGTGGGTTGGTGTCTCTATTGCTCCACTGGAGTTCCTGTCTGGATACATAACGTGGCCTCTTCTGGCTCCATATGCCCAAATGTACTGTGTCACAGCTAACGTCACCCCCATTGATTATTGGGGTCTTCCCTTATCCCAGCTCTCTGTCTCATCCTGGAGATGCTCCTCACCTCTTAACCCTTGTCAGTTTCATATTTCCATTCACATTCAGGGATATCTAGCCATCTTTCCTGTCCTTCCCCATACCTGATCCCTGAATCTCCCATTCCCTTCCTCAGGCTCGTTTCCTCCCAGTTACCCCTTCAATCTGCCTCTTATGACTATTTTATTCCTCCTTCTAAGTGAGGTTTAAGCTTCCTCACTTGGGTCTTCCTTCTTGTTTAGCTTCTTTGGATCTGTGGAGTGTAACATGGTACCTGTATTTTATGGCTAATATCCACTTATAAGTAAGTACATACCACACATGTCCTTTTGGGACTGGATTACATCACTCAAGGTGATATTCTTAAGTTCCATTCATTTGCCTGCAAAATTTATGATGTCTTTGTTTTTAACAACTGAATAATATTCTATTGAGTAGATGTTCCACAGTTTCTTTATCCATTCTTCAGTTGAGGGACATCAAAGTTGTCTCCAGTTTCTGGATATTATGAATAAAGCTGCTATGAACATAGTTGTGCAAGTATCTTTATAAAATGTTATATTGGAGCATTTTTTGTGTATATACCCAGGAGTAGTATAACTGAGTCTTCTAGTTTTTAGAGAAACCAGCTCGCAGGTTTCTAATAGACTATCCCAAACTTGATTGAAATCACAACTCCGTAGTTACACTGAGTTTGAAGTCCAAAAAGCCCTCTGAGCCTTGAAAAAAGAGGCAGGATCACACTAAATATTTCCATGTTTTCTATAGATGCTTTGCATTATAGATGGAAACCCAATGGTTGTTGTAAATACCTCTTGACACACAAAGCCCAAAATGTTTACTTTCTGGTCCATGAAAATTTGCTAACCCTTAATATCCATACATCTGGTAATGAAGTAGTAACAGAATAAGTAGTTAAACAACAAGTGATCTAATCAACAAATGGACAAATAAACAGACACATTTTAAAATTGAATTTGGAACACAAAAAGTTAATTTATTTTTATTTAATAATGATTATCATTTAAAATTATTTGATGAATTCACAGAGTTCCAGTCACACGATTGATTTTTCTTTCACTTACTAGCAATACTTTAAGAAATTAGGAAGATTTAGTTAGGATTATTATGTTGATGGAAATACTGAAATGCCTGAAAATTAAATAATGCACTAAAATTGTGGCATATTTTATTTTCATTCTAAACAATGCAATGACCCTCCTTTTTTTTTTATGCTTACTCGTCTTTCATCCAATACATCCTGAGTGCACATTTGAAAAACGGTAAATGGCCAATAAGTATATGAAAATCGTTTTGCAACTTCATCAGTCAGAGAAATTCAGATCAGAGTTCACTGAGATTTCATCTCTTTATAATTAGAATGACTATAATACTGAAAATAAAACAAGCGTAGGCAAGGATTGGGAGGAATGGAACTCTTATACACTGTTAAGGACAATGTACATTAGTTCAGTAATACTGACACCTGTGTAAGGGACATTTAAAACATACATACATTTTCTCTTCTTATTCTCAGTATCAAATTCCTGATAAACTGATTCTAAAAGCAATGAATCCCAAATAATCGATATTTGTATAGGCAATCTAAATTTCACTTAATTTTTTATAACTCAAACCTACATAATTCATATTATTAGTTTGGACTGTAAGTTAATGACTACCATGTACATTCCTGGTGTCACTTAAAATCAAATTTAGAAGTTCATATAAAGATTTACATAGAATCAAAATAATGAGTACAAATTTAAAATAAAAAAGTGAAAATATTAATAATAAACTTCTGCCAAGAACTGACTTTCTGACATTCAACCTTGCCTTAAAACCTTGCAAGTTAGCGTGGCAGTTTTGTGGACAACGGTCAAACTCATTTAAAACAGGCAGTAGAAGGTTGACTTCAATGTCATTCTTTTTGCCTTCCACAGCTCATAGAACCAAGAGTGAATGGGGTGCATGTGTTCTCTGAGGTACATGCAGTATATTTACTTATATTTTAAAAGTTTATGTGCAGCCAGAAAGATGGCTTAGTGAGTAAACAAGTAAGCCAGAGGCTCCAGCAAATATCTGCAATTCCAGGGTTCCAACTGCAGGATGAGAGGCAAATAAATAAATAAGTACCCACATTGGCCAGAATATTAGCTTTAGCAATATAAGATCAAAAAATGACTTCCAAAAGAAGTTATTTGACCTTCACATGTATGTGTCATGTATGTGTCTGAATGAACACACACACACACACACACACACACATCTTATTACACTCAGAGTGCATATGCAGCAAGCAAACTCATCTTACCCTTACCCTATACAAACACATCATCTTTATTATACAGAATTAAAAACAGGTCTACCACTGCTCCCTAGAAGGTAGTCAACATACCTATAAATCTCTCATCGTACAAACACCATAAAACGCAACATGTAATGAAGACAGGCTGTGCCTCCACTCAATAAACTTTCAAAAACATGTGAAACTCATAGAAATGATAGACATGATAGACATGATGAGGGAAACATATTGAATGTTTATATTCATATCTGTAAGTTGATACTAGAAATGAATCAAGCTCAACTTTCCCCAGGAGTTTGACATATGTCCAGATCATGAGTTATAATTTATCTTCTAGTAGCTGCCTATAGTCTTTTAGATAATTGTATCATGGATGTGGATCAGGAAGCAGTTAGGAGTGGCAATACAGGGGTGAATCTAATAAAAATACATTATTCTCCAAGAGTTCATAAACAGAAAATAATTGTAGCAATGACAATGCTTTAAAAAGGAAGAGTTTATGTGATTACCCAAACAGCAATTCAGTTGTATGTGAGACTCCCAGCACAAAAGGCAACATACCTGCCATTGGTCCATTATCATGTTGCCCTGGTAAGTGGTAAATAGTAAAGTTAGTAAGTTGCCTTTCATCTTTTCAAAATAATGAAGTTCCTAGTTCAACTGCAACATTTCACTTTAGATTTGTCTATTTTGTTACCATTATTACAGAAAATCCATGTAAAACTATCTGGTCAGCAAGTTGATGCTTACTATTGTAGCCATTAATTTCCTTAATGCTGAGATGTGGAAACAAGTCTACATACTAGTTGGTAGCTCATATTAATTACTGAGTGTCATGTGAAAGAAGACAGAGGAATTTTTTCAAGTCAAGTTCATTTAAGAAGTAAAGAAAATATACAGGAAAAATTAATGGCTTGATTTTTAGTTTAAAATTATTAAATTTTATTTCAAATGTAATAGGCTGTTTATTTTAAGCCATCTATAATATTTAGCCACAGACATCTTTAATTCTATTACTCATAATTTCATGGGTACTCATGAAATCATGTACCCTAAGTACAGTCTTCCCGATTAAGTTTAGGTACTTGCAGATAGATTTCTGTGTGTGGACATGTATGGGTATCTCTATCTCTTTATGAGTGAGATGAATTATTTCTAGAAACCCTCAAATCTCACTTCTACACAACCATTTCAACCAGTAACTGACAATACTGGTATTGTTAAGCATTTTGTGATATTCAAATGTAACCTGAACAAATAGTCATGCTAAACTGAACAGGGAAAATTTTGCCCATGAATTTAAAGAGTCAGGTGGGGTATATGGGAGAGTTTTGAGAGAGGAAAGAAAAAGGGAAACATTGTAATTAAATTACAATATCAAAATAAATTTTAAAAAGTACAAAATAAAAACTAATAATTGGAAATCACATACACAAATTAGTAGTAAATAAATCATACTCCAAGAAGTTTCTTGGTACACAGATAGTATGGATTCAGTTAATTTAGCCCATACTTTATAATTGAGATAATTTTTTTTAATTTTACAAATTTTCTATTAAATGACCCTTAGAAGCCAGTTTCTTCCAAAATACTATTGGTTTATTATACAGCCCTATGTAATATTGACCTCTTATTATTTTCAGCTAAACGAAAGGGGTAATAAAATTATGCTAGCTTTGTTTTTTAATGTTTTACTGTAGAGAAATTTTAGCCCAGCAACATGGCTGCTCTAGAAAGGATTCACATCCAAAAACCTTCTAAATCTGTATAATCTGGCTGCAATTCAGACATGCCTCAATACACACCTTTAATCCTTCTGGCTGGACTACAGATGTATCCTTAGTTCACACCTTTAATCTAAAACGTTCATCTTTAATGAACGTAATGTTGGTTTGTAGAAGGAATCAGAGTCCTTTGAAAGTGATATCTAATTGATTGGCAGACAAGGTGATGATTCAGAGAAAGATTTGACAGACTAAGTCTCAGTAGAACAGCACAGGAAAGAGAGAACTTAAGAAAACAGTGCAGAGAGAGAGAGGGAAGGGACATTTTTACCAGAACAGTTTTACAAAGACAGGTTGACAGAAAGAGTCAGAGAATGAGGAGCCAGAAGATTAGAACCTATTGCTAAAGTTAGTGTGAGGCCAAGCATAACAATGCAGTCAGAAGCTGAGAGAAGCCAGTTTAAATCAGTCAGCACGGAAAGGAGTTTGGGCTAGAACATGTGAGTTGAGACAGACAGCCAAAGTTCAGAAAGAGATATGAAAGGTAAGTTGATTCAGTTTTAAGTCTCCAAGATGACAATTACATCTTGGGAATAAAAGTTACACTTACATATCATAAAACAATATCTTTTTTACTACTAATAATTTTTATTTATTCTTAAGAATGTCATATCTATATACAATGAGATAAGATCATATCCACCTGAAATTTACTTTCCTTAACTCCACAAATAAAATTCGTCAACAGTTCCTTTTCCAACTTTATTTCTCTATCGCATCCAATTAATGCTGACAATATGTTCATAAATTTGGGGACGTACACTAGAGCATGGGAAACCTACCAGTGGTCACATCCACAAGAAAAAAATAACTTTTCTTTGCATCTTTATTATTCACTGGAATTTTGACTGGTTATATCCTGTACATGTCTTGTAAAGGTAGTCACAGCAGTCAGAAAACAAGAAAGGAGCCTTGGAGGATGCCTGGGTGATTACACAATAAGACAGAAGAGTAGATTATGAATAAGAAAAAAGTAGAAAGGTACAATACTAGAGGGGGAAATAATTGAGCAAGGAGTGGCACAGAAGTATAGAGGAATTATGGGGAGAAGAAGGAAATCTAACTCAAAATAAGGGTCTGTGAAAAATCATATAGAAGCCTACTAACTCACAATTCAGGTAAAAATATAAGTGAAGATATAGTAGGATGTATACAGTGAGGAAAATTAGATAGGAACATTGGACTTAGAGTACTAAGAAGTTCTGGAATGGATCCAGAAGAGAAGGAGATAGTAGATTGGCTTAACAAAGGCTATATGTATAACTTTTAATCAGAGTCACTACAGTAAGCTAATTTGAAATTATAACTGTAAAAAAGTGTATAATTATAATTACCCTGCCTGCATGGGCGTATAATGACAATCTTAGACTACAAGGGTTGTCAAATTAGATTTATAGAGCTAGGCACTGGACACCATACCATGTCTCCAAAACTAAGTTATCATTTCTTAGAAATATACACAAATAACTCCAGGAATGAAGTTTTCTATAATATTAATTTAATATTTAGGAATAGTTCCAAACAAAACTGTTCTGAAATTTTCATGCATACAAAGAATCCCCAGTGGCCACAGGAAAGACCACTGAAGAGAGGAGAAGAACACAATTACTTTATGGATCTCAGTTCTCCTTTTTAGAAGATTGACAGGCATGCCTTCATGAATTACCTTTTCCCAACACTTTTCTTTTTGTGATCTGCCTTTGAAACAAAGATTACCCTTGTGCCTTTGAAACTGTTGAGTAAAACAACAATTAAATATGCTCATTTACTTTACTCGAAGCCTTATAGAAATCACTGTTCCCAAAACAGATTTTACTTTTAGGATCCCATGATATTAAACTGTAATTTTCTAAGTTGTTATTTTTAGAATATAATACAGTTACATGTCTTCTCTTTTCTCCCTCCTCAACCTCCCATACACACCTGCCCAATCTCCTTCAATCCCATAGTCTCTTCATTCTTCATTAATTGTTATTGCACATGAATGTGTGGAGTGAGAACTATCAGAATTTTTGATGTTATACATTATTACATAGAAAAATAATGGAAAATTAATATGTAAGTACATACACACCAACCACACTCGTACATATTCAATTTCAAAACTAAATTAAGAACAGGTTGTGTTCAAGTCTTGACTTTAGAGCTGAACTAGCAGCATGAGTGTTTTTCCAGATACAATGACTTCAATGTTTCCTTTCTTTCTTCATCTAATTAAACTTTTAGTGATGCTACATCATGCAAAAGTTAAGAGTTATTACTTAAAATAAATAAGGCACTCTGACATATTTTAAGAGCCCTATTATCCTCAAAGGGAAACATTTTAGTTGTTTTCTTTTTGTCTATTCTCTCATATAATATATCCTGACTACAGCTTTACCCCCTCCCTGTCTCCTCTTCCCAGTTCCCAATTTCTGCCTCCCACCAAGATGCACTGCTCCTTGGTTTTCCTTGAAAAATGAATAGGCATCCCAGTGATATCAAGCTACATGGCATAACATGGTGCAGTAAGAATGGGCATAAAGTCTCATATCAAAGCTAGATAGGACAACCCAGTAGGGTCCCATGAGCAGGCAAGAGTCAGAGATACCCCTTCCCCCACTGTTTTTATCACATATTTTATTCTCTGATTTCTGTATATTTTACATTCAACTTGCCAAAAAGGCAGCATGTTATAATTGTTTTAATTTTTAAGGTGTTCACACTCCTTCCTAACTATCAATCAGAGCTCAGAATGAAAGACTAATGGACATCTGTTTGAAATTTAATATGAACCAAGTGGTGTTGGAGTGAATGGAAGCAGACTAGAAATGGCCTGGGGCTTTTACCTCAGGTGAGTGAACAGAAAGTACAAGGTTATCACTGAAGCTAAGGACTTTGTCAAAGGCCAGCCATGTATTGTTTAGTTAGAAAAGAGAAAAATATTCTATTTACTGTTACTATGTACAATCATAATACAGCGGTTCAAGAGTTCACTGGTGACTGAGAGAATTAAATATGAATGTATAGAAACAGTTTCCTCGCAATATAAGACATAAGCTTAGGTACTTGTACAGGAAAGTATTTTTCCTCAAGCATAGCAATTGGATTAACTTATGTTTCTTTTATTGAGTTTTTATTTTGAATGGAACATTTTATCATCTGGTTCCTTCAGCCTTTCACAAGAGAACCTTCCTGTTTCCCTCTGGATTTTAGTATAGGTGATAATGTTAACTTAAATGTATTTAAATTAACTGTCAAACATGATTTGGTAAAAATCCATTAAAATAATCTCCCAAATGCCCTGCTGCATTAAACATTTTCAGGTACAACTATATTGTAGACAGTGAATATGTTTATCTGCATTTTATGAATAGTCTTCAATGGAAAAATGGGAGCCCAGAAATTGACAGCTAGTCCAGACAGAATTTCCACAGATTGACTGTGTGCTTACATGAAGCTTTTGTTCTGTTTGTATGGATAATAATATGGCTCCTTAATTAGTTCTGGAAAGCATCTATTGTAGGCTGAATGCTATCTGGCAAACACTCAAAATATGCAAGTTTACAATTTATTTTTCTCTTTGGTAGAATATTCTTTTAAGAAATGAATTTTATATTTTAGAAAAAGTATTCTCACAAAACATTAAAGTACTACAACAACCAAATGTCTTTTGACACTCTGCTTAATTAAAATCTAGCTTAGAATACTCACATACACATAACTTAGAATAGGTATGAAATAACTAGTATACAAATTTAAAAAGTACCAACAAAAGCAACATATCAAAGATCTAGTCATAGCATGAGCTATAATGACCACTCTAAAATGCCTATTTATGTTATGAAAAACTCAACATCATTGTGAATATTTTTATACAATGTTAATTTCCACGTCTAATATCTGAAAAAGAAAAAGGTTGTTGAAGTAATTTTCAATGATCGCTAGCTTTATTAGAAACATTTAATAACACTAACCAATAAAGAATAAATTTTTTGGCCTTTGTATCTTTTTTTGACACTGGTAAGTCTCTGCATATATCAAAGACACAAAGCTTAATATTCATATTATATATATATATATATATATATATATATATATATATATATGATGTTTTTAATATTTATGTAGCATTTATTCTATTCATAGTATCTTCTTATGAGATTCAGAATTTATAAAAGTCAATAAGGACTTTGTTACCAGTGAGCCAGGTCATCATAGTAAATACCTACATGGTAGCCATTTAACAAAAACAAACATCATTGGTGGTTTTAGTTTAGGGGATGGGACATTTTATTTGAGAATGATTGAGCCTTATAACGCACAAAATGTAGAGAATAGGTGAAAAATATGCAGATTCACTGTGTAGTTCACTGAGCAAGTAACTGAGGCTATATGAAGCAGGTACAGAAAGTTGAATAGTAGGATGTATTTGAAAATGGAACAGTATAGTAGGAGTTAAAAACCACCACACAGAAAATCCTCAAGTGTTTGAATATGGCATTAGATCTGTATTCAGTGAAGGAAAAAAATCATGACTTTTATGAAAGAAAATATTTGAAGAATTCTGACAGTTGGTTTAATGAATGAAAGTACCACTTAAGAGAGTAAATGGTACAAAATTAGTTCATTATTTATAAAGCACCTTTTTCTTAGGTAAATTTTTTAATATATGTGAATCACATGATCATCACCTACATGGATAAAATTTGTAGAAATAGTATCAGTATACAATGAGTTCTAGAAGAAAAAGTATAAGCAGCACTCAAATACTTAGTGATTGTAGAATATGATTATGAATTTTAAATATAATGTTAGCAATTCTCCATGAGAAAAAAATAGTAAAATAAAATATAAGTGAAGAATTATTTGTAGACAGTGTGGTACTCATCTCTACAATTACAAGTTATATCATGTGTTGTTTCTAAGCATGTATATTATCTCAGGTACATAGTCTCTGAAATTTCAGGTGCATCTCTAAGTAAAGGTGTTTTTCTATACACTGCTTTCATGGTATAACTATAGCTAGTCTCATGTTGTTGTTTTTAATGAAGTAAATTATCCAAACTTCACATGAATCAAATTTCTGTAATTTCAGGAACATCAAAAATACTACTCCAAAGAAAACTCTTCAAGATTTGCATGATCAGCTGATATAATTACTCAGTTTTATATGCTTACACAAAAGTAGTTGCTACCTGAGCAGTCTGATAATGGCTCATTTAGCCCACTACACTTCAAAATCATAGACCGTACACAGAAAGATTTAATGAAAAAATATAGAATTTTCAAGCAAGGTGGTCCACCAAGTGTCTTCCATTATAGGCATACCCCAAAAATTATTTGAAAAAGAAGATTCTTTGATAAAATGAATTAGGAGACTACCCTGTATAATATACTCTTTCTGTTTACTTTGGCTACTTTTAAATGTCTACTTTCAACAACTTAGAATTACCTGAGAAGATGATCTAAAGTAAATGTCCTTTTCAGGTTGGTCTGTGGTTATGTCTGTTGGAGATGATCTTTACTGTTAATTGTTAGGTTACTTAGTGTTAGTGTTAGTGTTAGTGTTAGTGTTTGTTAGTGTTAGTGTTAGTGTTAGTGTTAGTGTTAGTGTTAGTGTTTTTGTTAGTGTTGGTGTTGGTGTTGGTGTTGGTGTTGGTGTTGGTGTTGGTGTTGGTGTTAGTGTTAGTGTTAGTGTTAGCACTGTTTTTGCTATTGTTACCAACAGCACTCTCTAGGTAAGGGGTTCTGCATATATAGGGCTGTATCGGACAGAAGAAAGCTGGATAGAGCAAGCTATCAGGCAGCATGTGTATACTTGTTTTCCCCTGTTTTTGACAATAGATAGGATGTGATCTTCAAGTTATTGTATTAACTTATCTCCTATAGTGTGCTGTAACTGTAAAAATGCAAGCTGATATAAGCCCTTCATCCCCTTGAATCTCTACTGGTCAGGGGGTTTTATGACCACAACAATAAATGCAACTAGAACAGGTAGTGAATATGCATCACTACAATTTAAAGTGCTTGAGATGGCAATTAGAAAACACCTTAGCTCCATTTCCTTTAAACCCAAAATTTAAAAATATGTATAGAGAATATCCTTTTAATTTCCATAATATTTAAGCATTCCAATTAAGACATGTAGTAGACGAGAATATAGAGAAATAAAGTTTCTTTCTTTGGCTAGAGTCATGATTTTCATCCTGACAGTGTATCATTAGCTTTACTGTTTACTGTTTGGATAGTTATATTGATTTTCCCCATACATTGATATATATATGACCATGTACTTGTTGTGATGGTTAAATGTATATTGGTTACCAATTAAGTGATCCTATGGTCACCTAATAACATTACATATGACTTAGCAATGAGACAAGTAAATAAGTAAATACAATAAAAAGTAAATTGAGCATAACTGATAGATAGTTGATAGTTACATAAGCTGGGAGGACACTGAAGGCCATCTTTGCTTTCTCCAAATTATATGGTGACTAATTCTAGCATGTATATTCCTCTTTAATTAACAGTGCATACTCTCCTTCACAGAGCTCTCTTCTACACCTTGCTTTTCCTACACTTCCCTCTCTGTTTTTCATTTCTCCTTTCTAACAACATGGTGACTTCTGGATTGTGTGGCAGGACATTAACAGCTCATGTTTTATAGGCATATACACATTAAAATTGCTCCATTGGTCCTCAAATTATGCCACATCAACCCATATGTGACTCTTTGTCTATTCAAGATTCTGTCCCTGTTATCAGGTAATACCCCATCTTCTAACACCTTAAAAAGCAATGGAATGAGAAAGACATAGTTCGGGATTTACAAAACACAACCCTGCTAAGAACAAAATTTCATTTAAAACTGGCATGTTGCACATGTCAAGAGAAATATGTAAGAAAAAATCAGAATTATGTATTATAGTCATTCAACTTTTATAGGCTACTTTTTAATCTGATCATTTGTTAGAATTGTCAGCTAGGTCTACTCTTTGATGATACCATTTGGAAGTTATCTGGAATCAAGTTGATTGCCCTTTGTATGAGTTATGAACTAAATGTTAATGTATTAAACATGACTGTTTTAACTAATCTTTATGGTTTTCCAGGTTCTATACCCAATGCAGATAATTATTCATAACTTCTCCATTAAATGTTAATGCATAAAACTGGCACATTATCCCCCATAAACTTACAAGAATCCTTTGTTCATTCTATGTGAAAACTTTGTTTTACCATATAAAAAGTTATTGTTATTGATTACAGTCTTTAGACACTTTAGTACCGGTTAATTTTTTTATACAATTACTGTTCAGATTTTTTTTCAGACATGTCTCATCTTCTAGGATTTATGGAAAGAACCACATTTCGCAACAGGTTCTAGAGTTAGATTGCTGCACATGAAGATGTCCCACCCAAATCACCAGGAAGGATTAAAGCCAGCTTCAGGTTTCCTACTTCTCAGGAAGGAGCCTCAAAGAGAGCAACTACCTCCTCCAGCCCTTAGAGCTTCCTGGGAATGACTTTGATTCTTGACTTCTGCAGTGTAAGACGTTCCTCTGAGTGTGGAGCCTAGGCTTCTGTATGAGGTTTGAGTCACCAGGCCTGAAATTTCAAAGGCAGAAATACTTTACCTCCCAAAGTTCAGTGTCCTACCATCCTTTTAACAGAAAACAACAAATCTCAATAGTCACAGTACTCAGAAGGGCAAGACAAGCTTGTTTGTGGAGAGAAGCTCTTCAGAAAAATCGTGGACTGAGAGGCCCTGAGAATTTATCTGACAAATTTCCCTCAGTAAGCGGTGCTTCTATAAAGCCCCATAACTGTGGTCTTCTGTCAGAAGGCTTGATGATTGCAATATTGATTCCAATAATATCAAAACTAAAGCAGCCATTTATACCTAAAGCTCCTCCATATGCTAAGCTATGAGCAGACACCTTTAAGATATCATGAATGAGCCAGAGACCAAAAGCTGGTGTTCTTCCTGTCTTCTTCCTAAGCTAAACTTCCAGCCAAGGCCATTCAGATGTCAGTTTTCACAACCCAGTAGAATGATTCATATTTGCAATTTCAAGTCAGAATTATTTTAAACGGTATATTTTCCATATACTTTGTTTTGGTTTGTGTATCAGTAGAAGTTTTTTAATTTCAAATTCCCCTTACCCAGAATGTTGAACATTGCTAATATTTACTTACCATTTAATGTCTCTAATTTATGAGATCCAAGAGCATTTCCTTCTCAATTCTAACTATCCCTAGGCCTAAACTTTTAACCTCTATACTATCTAATCTTCCAAACTGTCTGATTCATTACTACTTCTCTTGGCTTCTGACTGATGGCTCTGCCAGGTCTCATAGTAACTTTGGCAATATGTTGTTATCTTCTGGCTCTTTCTCATTCTCATGAGAATGGCTCATTGTGTCCTCACCTGTGTCTAGCTTGTTCTCTCCATAACCTGTCTCTGTAAAACTGTTCCTATAAATGTGACACACACACATACACACATACACCACCACCACCACAACAACAACAACAACAACACCATTCCCCTTTTCCTCCTCTCACTCCTTTCTCTTCCTCTGCTGTTCTCTTGTGAGTTGGGTGTATCCTATCTCTGACTCATTTGGTCAAATCTTTCTCCCATTCCTCACTTTGTCTGCCCCTCAATTAGATATAACTTTCAAACACGGCTGCTTCTTTCTATACAAATTAACTTTACCTTCATTGCTAGGGATTAAAGGTATGTACTAAGGGTGTGTTTGTATTCCAGCAAGATCATACTGCAATCCAGAGCATGCCTGCATTAAAGCCAGATTATGTTTTTGGATTTGATTCCTTGCCAGAGCAGTCATATTGCTGAATTAAAATTCCCTATATCTTTCCCCTTTCTGTTTAAGCTAAAAATTTTACACAGTTTAACTTTTACACAAAAATACATTATATATAAACATATATTTATATTATATACAATATATTGTATATAATATTTAAAAATATATTGTTCTAGACTTCTCTAACCCTAGGATCCTCATTTGTGTTAGAGTTTTTATAGTGGAGGAAAAACAACCTTTAAAAACAAGTCACAAAAATTATTAATACAGGAAAACTCTTAAAATCTACCTCACTGGGTTATTGTGAGAATTTTTCCTGAGGATGTGTATGAAAAGTATTGCAAACAGTGGAGTGGCACAAAACATCAATCATAGACAAGCAAGATAGACTGACAGACAGAAGATTCAATTAGTATGGACTCAATATGTTGAACATTTTCTTTAATCATGAATATTTCAATATTTTTAAAAGAACAAAAACTGAAGAACAGATGAGTTAGTCTAGGGTTCCAAAAGTGTTTTCCCATGATTCAGTAGCAGGCATGTGCTTTCTGCATACAAAAGACTGATGTTATCTCTAAACAATTCCCAGAAAACGTACAGGGTCAGCAGAGGATGTTTTCTTAGGTGAAATATGTGGTATCTGGTATGGCCATCACTAACTAGAACACAAATCTGCATAATTACAGACCATAAAAAGTAGTCCCTGAAAATATAGTCTTGCTCATTCTTATTCATTAAGATGTCTATGAATAAGGACAACTGTCTCACAAACCATGGTGTAAAATAACTCTTTTATTAGCAAGTAGTAAAAGAAATCCCAAGTGTCATGACAAATATCATGGGAGTCGTGTTACTTTTGAAATTCACAATGATTGTCATTATAATTAGAAAAAAAGTTTAGACACCTGTAGGATATTTGGCATAATCTTAATACTTCTCTAGGTGTGTTAACTTTGCATAGTGAGATTATGAATTTAAAGAATGCTGCTCTGTTGAGATTTGATGCTGCAGATAATGCCAATAAAATTATCCATGGCCTGAGGTCAGTATTTCCATTTTAGTCAAACCTCAGGAATGACATATATAGCTTGATCAGGCTACCCCTTCTTGTCCTGGGAATACTTTTATTCCTACCCATTGTGTTAAAGCTTATCTTTAACAACATCAACATGTTGGCAGCCAAAGTATATGGCTTGAACCTGAAAATGGACTCCCAGATAGATTTATTAAATTAACAGGTTGGCAAGCCAAGAACGGGTAAAATTCTGCACAGAGCCTTACCAACCTAAGACATACGTGCATTGCTTTCGATAATGCATAGTCCATGATGGGTAAGGAAGGCATTCTTGTCAGATTGACCTAAGACAGCCTCAGTCTTGTTAATGAAATACAAAGGGGGAGAGGTGGAAAGCCTTTGGGGATGCTTGGCAAGTAGCTGACATGGGCCAAGGACAAGGAAATGAGCTGCTTGGCAGGAATATGACATTGGCCAAGGACAAGGAAGCATGCTTCAAGCAGGAATGTGACATTAGAATAGAACAAAGAAGTAATTTCAGGTAGGAATCTAAATCTTAGGCTACAACAAAGAAGTAATCTCAAGCAGGAATCTAAATATTAGACTAGAACAAAGAAGTAATTTCAGACATGCAAATGACTTTGGGCTAAAACAAGGAAGTAAGCTTCAGACACGAAAATGACCTTGGGCTAGGACAGGGAAGTAGCGTCATCCTGATATGCCTTTAGGAACAGTGATCACAGGAGTATTCACGTAATTGTGTTTAATGCCTTACTTTTTCTTTGACTATTTGTGTTTATTGTATTGCTTGTTCCTTGACTATTTGTATGTATTGTATTGCTAGACCTTCAACCTAGAACTGACCTTAATACACGCATCTAATCAAAATGATATAAAAGCATAAAGAAAGAGAGGGTATAGGATAGGGGTTCTTGGGAGGGGAAATGGGGAAAGGAGATGATATCTATATTGTAAATAAATAAAATATCCAATAAAAATAAGAAAGAAAGAATTTGAAAATAAAAAAAATCAACAGAAGCTGATTTAACACAAGTGTATTTTTAGAGTAAGGCATAAGCTGGTTTCAGACACAAGAGAATAATAGAGATATGTGAGGATGTCACCAACCTGTCTCTATGTCTTCTTTCTGTATAATTTCCTATCTCAGGAATAGCATCCTATATACCTGGAGTTATGCAATGAAGAGTTCTGTGAAGTTACATTCTCTCTATAGACTTGACATCATACCAGGATGTGATCTTCCATGTCCTGGCAATTGGAGATAAATCTCTAGGAATAGCATTTATTGAGAATGTTTGGAAGATGTGACTTGAATTTGAACCAAAAGTGAATAATTTAGAATGGAGAATAAATGATTCCCCAGAGGAAGTCAGATCATTGTTGTGAAAAGAATGGAGAGTGAATGCTAGTCAGACAAAGATGACAGATGTCTACCACATGCCCGTCTTCTTTCCTGCAGGCATCATGGGTCCAGTCCACTAAAATTTCATTACTCTAGAGACCACTTTGTATTTCAAAATTACTGTTTCCAAAAATCACATCAGACTACCAAGCATACAACTGCCTTTATATTCAGAGGGCTGTGTTAAACAGTTTAAACACCAGCAGGTGCATGCCTCCTGAATAGAAGAAATGAACCTTCCATACAGAAGCCGACCTTGTCAGATGCCACAGGAAGGAAGATGTTTTATGAACAGTTGAAGTTGAGCTGCATAATAATAATATATCATACAATTGCATGTGAGCTGTGCTAAATGCTAGGTTTAACAAAAATCAGTGTGATACTTCTCCTACAAATGGAGCTAACAACTATTTTCTAATTTAATCCTAGTTAAAATGGATTGTTCTAGAACAATTTCTCCTCACGATGTTGGAAAGAAATGTGTGTTTTCTTTGTAATAATCATCTTAAATAAAGCCAATATACCTCTACTTTTAAAATTGATTTTCTGTGAGAAAATCACTTTGTGGAACTTTTAGTAAGGCATAAGCTGGAAAAGACAGCCTGTTGTCAAACTTCAATGTTACTGCTGACAAACTTTATGCCCTTGGCAAAAATTTTCTTTAACTATGGCCTCAGTGGACTTACCTCCAAACAGGAACACCATTTCTACATGAGCCTAGAATTAATCAGGTGTTTCTTGTAGTATGTTTACTGTGTTCAAAGCTTTAAATGCTTTTAAAGGTCAGTTTTAAATGCTGAATGGCCCCTATAACTCAATATGTTAAAGGCTCAGGACTCAGTATAGTTCTATTAGTCTAGCTATACCTTTAGAGTATCAAGCTCATTGAAGGGTGCTATGGCCTTCAAGAGGACAATGCTATCTTACTGTTCTCTTTTTTGCCTCCTGGCTTGTGATATGAAAAGTTTGGTAGGTCATAAGCTCCCACCATAACATGGCACTCTTGCCAGTGACCCATAGCAATAGTGCCACCTGCTCTTGAATTAGAACCTTGAGAACTATGACCCAAACTCAACCTTTTCTTTTTGAAAGTTAATTGCAGCCTATATATCATTATAGTATGGAAAGATAACACAAGAACAGAACAATCCATACATTTCAATAAAAATGTTAATTAAGTGAGATAAAGTTCTATGTAAATATTAATACTGGGTGCTAGAGATGTAACTCAGCAGTTAAGTGCACTCTCTGCTCCTTCTGGGTGACCCTGAGTTCTATTTCCAGAACCCATGTCACAACAGCCTGTAAGTGAAGCTTCAAGGGACCTGACATGTTCTTCTGTACTCAATGAGCACATGTACACAAGTGTCATAGAGACAGAGAGATGCACATACATACTGAAAAATAAAAACTAAATTTCTTTTCAATACTATTGTGGGGAAACATAGATCATATAAATTTTATCGAAATTGGTAGCAACTTCCTAAAATAACTACATACATAAAAGAGTTTAAATGGACTTAGTTTATATCAGATAGGGAGATAACCCAACTGGATAAACACCATGTTTTACCAAATAAAATTTTCAATAGTAGAAATGGGTTACAATTTTTTGAATTGTTGTTCACTAGAGTCTGGGTCAATATTCTTGGTTACCTTCCACAGCTTGAAAGTAAGTCCTGAACACATACCTGTGTCATAGATCACGGAGAAACCTAGCTGTTGCCCAACTGGAAGTTTAATCTTACTGGCTAGTGTTCCACTTTCCAGAAGTTACTATACATGATCCCAGAGGAACAAAAAAATCATGAATCTTATTCATCCATGAACATTACAGGATGAAGTAATGACCTGGTTACTATCATTTATTTATTCTTATATGTGTCAGTGTTTGTCTTCATGTATGGATGAATTTGTATAACTGTAAAGGCCAGAAGAGCGCATTGGAGCATCTACAAACGGAGTTACCTCTGGTGCTATGAACTAAAATGGAGTTATCTGCGAGAGTAGCCAGTGTTCTTAACAATTGAGTTGTCTATTCAGTCCCGAGACAATATTGCTTTAACTGAACATTTTAAAGTAATAGGGTACCCTTCTACATGTCTATGTATCATCAATTGTTATATAAGAATATTTGCTAAATATTAAGTTCTAAATAATGAAAACATGTAAGAGCCAAAGCCAAAATTATTAGGTATTGGTGTTGGGTTGTTTTTTGTTTTGTTTTTGTTTTTTGCTTTGCTTTGTTTTTGTTGTCCGAAAATTTAAGAGAAACTCTGGAAGTAAATTTTACTTTACATGACATTAGAGGTACTATACTGTCTCATGGTTGGCTGAAGCATTAGAAGGGTCACAATAAGGCTCTATATGGTAAATACAAATAAAGGCATATAAACAAAGGAATCATGGGCTAGATTACAGAATGTTTTCTCCTGAAGACTTAGAGCTACTCCTATTGAAAACCCTTAACTCTAAAACTAGGAGTCAACACTGAGACTTTGTGGTAAAGCATGGCTTTCAGCTTTGGCTTCTGCTTCTAAATTTAGTTACACTGAATATAGAGAACTAACTAAGAACATAATTTTCTATCAGGTAATATTAATTCTTCCTAAAGAATGAGGCTTTTAACAGTGTAAGCAGATAGTATAATTCTATTTATTCATTTGGAAAGATTGATGACATTATCTATTATTTCTTTTAGTTTTGATAATATAACACAATTACATAATTTTCCAGTTCAGTTCTTACCTCCAAATCCTCCCATACACAACATGTTGTTGTGACTCAAATTTACATTTTTTATCATTTTTATATTCATATGCTCATAGATATACCTTACTCAATATATATATATATAATGTCACTCATATGTATGTTTTAAGGCTAATCATGAGGTACTGGATAACCAATCCATGTGCTCTTCCCTGGGGAAGACTATTTCTCTCACTCTCGGTATTCTTTAGTTGCCTATAATCCTTTGAATAGGGTTGAAGCCTCAAGGCTGAACAAGAACAACAACAGACAAATCAAAGTGAATGACATTTTATTATGTACTTTATAGAATTTTATATGGATGAAATAGGTTAACACTTTTAAGGAGATTTACAAAGAGCTTCATATCCTGGTTTTTTTCAGATTGTATTTATCTTTCGACTTTTACCCAAAGTCTCACACAAAATAGGTGCACTGAAGTGTTGTGTTTGATTGTATTTTTTAACTGTTTGGTTTTGTTTCATCACTTAGAAGAAAGAGTAAATTCAAGGAATTGTTGCTGTATGAGATAGTTGTTGAACAATTGAAACTGCCACTAATCAGATGCAAGTGTGTGGAACATGGAATTTTAAGACTCACGAAAGTATGAGCTGTTCATATATCAGCTGTAGACTTTCCGACAAGCACACATTAGTTTCATCAGTGACAATGATGTAACACTGTAAGAAACAGTGGTGATTATGTAAGGAACCTGCTTCACTATTCAAATCTCCTTTCCAGCCATTCTCAACCTACATTGTTTTTAAAAGGCTCATTGTCTCCTGCATAGCATTATTGAAGATTAACCACACATTATTGTAGTATTTCTGGCTACAATCTTTCTTTCTTATTTGACTACAAACTCTTCAGCTTTGTCTGAGTTACAATCATCTTTTATTACCATAGCTCAGCATGCAGACTGGCAAATAATATCCATACCAGAAAGGTTTATCAGTTTTAATTTAATTCATAGAAAGAATTTTCAAATCTCCTTGAACTTACAGATGTGATATTTCTTTCTTTGGAAATATTACTTCTTAGATAGCACTGTAAGAAGGATTGTCCTTCTTTATATGCTAAATGACAGGTGTAATGAGACTCTAGAATGGAAGTCAAAAACACATATGTGAAAAAATCTAATTTAGAGATTTCCATATTTTCAAATAAATTTCAGGCTGCTTCATTCGAAACTCATGAAAATTAATATCACTGCATTGTTGAAACTGACATTACTAGGATCTGAAATGATATGTCATCATTTTACATATGAATATACATTATGAATCATCCTTTAGTTTTATCGACCTTGGTAACCTGCCAGATTAGCAACCATCTAGATCTTTCTTCAGGCACATAGGAATCGTATTGCATAGAAAATATGTGCTTTTCAAAACTCACTTTCAAAGTACTTATTAGTTTCACAACAGAAATACTAATGTGAAAGTATTCCTTTATAACTTTGAGTAGGCTAAATAAATTTGTAAGCAGAAATCCTTTTGGTCTGTTCACATCTAATATTGTCTCCCACTTCAACTATTTTCACATTTTCCAAGTGCTAATAAATGAAATAAAAATGAATAGGTCTTTAGGCTGAAAGTTAAAGCCGAAGCACTTCAGTGTGACTTGAACTCAAAAGAGAAAAATATGTTTGTTTTCAACCTCAAAATTGATCTCTTTTTATTTTCCTGAAGCTTCTCTTTCTCTAATTTTAAGTATTCATTGTTCTCAGTTCTTTAGAGCTTTGAAAATGTTCAGACATTTTAAGTTTTACTGTATCACTTCATAACTAATGCATTTGCTATGATTAAGTCAAGGAAAGAAAGCCAGGAGCACAAAGGCCTGAAAACAGAGCCAAATCTTTGTCTTAGCTTTGTACAAAATGTCAGCCCCACTCCCTACTGACAAAACTATCATTCTGTCAAGTATTCTAGTCATCTTCAGTACTGGCCAGAATATAATCCACCTGTAATAACATCCATAATAATAGATTCATAATAAATTTACTGTCTTCTTTTATTTGATATAGACCTTTTCTCTTCATGTAATATATCCTGATTACAGTTTTCACTCTCTTTATTCCTCCCAGTTCATCTCTGTCTCCCCTTCTACCTGGATCTACTCCACTTTTGTCTCTTAATAGAAAACAAGCACACTTCTAGGGGGTGATAATGAAGTAAAATAATATGAGATTTAGTAAGATAAAACTAGCACATTGAAATAGTACAAAACAAACCAACAGAAGGAAAACTGCCTAAGAGAAGGCACAAGATTTAGAGACTCACTCATTTGCACTCTAAGAGATCCTGTAAAAACACTAAGTATAATATTTTACCAAAGGACCTATGCCGGTCCTATCCAGCTTCCTCAGTCTCTGAGTTCAAATGTATGTCAATGTGTTCCTCTTTACTAAGAGGAACTTGTTTCCTTGGTGTGCTCCATTCACT
This sequence comes from Grammomys surdaster, assembly GCF_004785775.1. Taxonomy (NCBI): domain Eukaryota; kingdom Metazoa; phylum Chordata; class Mammalia; order Rodentia; family Muridae; genus Grammomys; species Grammomys surdaster. The sequence goes on along the minus strand of NW_021604597.1, from coordinate 18,772,016 downwards.
CTGGCTCTTATACTCTTTCTACCTATTCTTCTGTAGGGCTCCCTGAGCCCTGAGGTGAGGGATTTGGTGGAAGCAGCCCGTTTGGTGCTTACTATGCATATAATCTTGCTTCTGGGTCTCTGTATTTGTTTCTGTCTGCTGCAGAAGGAGTCTTCTATGATTGTGACTGAGCAAGGTACTGATCTATGAATGTTAGTAGGAGCCATTTTATTTAACAGCAGTGTTTGTATATTTGGTTTTACCTTAGGTCCCTGGGCTATCTAATCTTAGATTCTCAGTCACCCAAGCAGTGTCAGGTATGGCTTTACTCTACTTTTTAAGTAGGTATAATAATACGCTACTATAGCACCATATGTTAAAGCCTAACAATTATGACTATAGCCATTAAACATTTTTTAAAAAACATAACATCTTTAAATACCTAAGGTATTCTGTTTGAAAAGTAGTACAGTTGTAACTTATATAATTGTTCATAGATCTTGGAATTATGAAGCTGACAAACTTCAACTCATGCTTAAAGGAGTCTGGCCTGCTCGTTCTTCATTTGCCTTTCCTATATGCTACTGACAGATTTCAGGGTTGGTTACATAGCCTCAACAATTGCTTTAAGGATTAAAAATACCCCATTGGATCTTCTCTGGTTTCTGGAGCAGAAGTGGATTCATTAATGTGTGGAGGAGTCTCCACATTAATTCACTACTGTATATTACCCCCCCAATCAAACAACACTAAACTATGCACGTTTGATTATCTACTCAATGTGAGAATGTCTTTATAAAATGTAGGCCATCATCATTTAACTAGACTAGATAGTTTATTAATAAGAGTTCACTTCTGTCTATAATAAAGAAAATATAAAACTAAGGCATTAGGTGTTCTAAATTTAAGCTAGAACTTGCACCTGTGGAGCTAGGACAAATTGTAGGGGACTATGTGGTGACTATGGGACATAGAAGAGAAAGTAAAACAACCTCCAGAAATGATGAGAGCAGAGTGTTTCTGTTGATGTGCCAATTCAAAAATCATATAACTTTATTATTTTGCAAGTAATAAAAGGAGATTTTAAATCATAAAGTATTATGAAGTCTGATCAAAGTAGATACTGTAATATGTTAGACCAACAAATGACATTATCTATAATCGTTTTTTATTTGTATTATTTATCTGTCTTGAAAAACTTTGTTCTATAGCATAATCTATAATATACTATGTTCTTTGATAATGTTCTTCTGTGACATATTATGACTATAAATATTTGACAAATTGACACATTTCTTTAATATGTATACATTGTTGAAAGTTATTTTCTAGGGAGATGAAATAATATCAACAACATGTGAATAAGTTAGTTCCTAGACCTTTTTATTTTAAAAATGGTTCCACCAGTTAGAGGAGATATTAAACCATCTTGATGAAAATATTTAATGAAGTCCCTGAGACATGTGAAAGGTGGTACTAAAAATAATTAGTATTGTTGTTGGGAGGATGATTGTTATGATAATCATTATGATGTTAAGAATTATACTAACTAGCTTGTGTTTCTTGTCAGAAAATAATTACAAAAAGCAAAATGGGAAAATAGTCACATTGGCTCACAGTTTCAAAGATCTATGGATGAATGGCTCCATGATTTCAGATAAATAGCAAGGGAATTATCATGTTGGAATTTCAGAAAAGGAGCTGTTTAACTCAGGAAATACATGAAACAGAAAGCAATGTGATCCTGCTCATAGGCTCCTTACATTTTCCTCTTGATTATTATTTGTTTTTAATTCCAACTGAGTCAAGACTAAATTGGTGATACTACCCATATCCAAGGCTGGTCTTCCTGACGTAACTAACTAACCATCTCTGGAAATAGCCTCATGCAATCAGAAAAGTAATGTATTATCCTCTTAAATGTGTCTCAATTCAATCAAGTTGACAATGAAAAATAGCAACCACAATAATAAAAGTACTAAATTCAAAGCTAAGTGTTCAAATTCTACTCCTGCTGAGTGGTACCTGTTCTCTGTGGAGGGTTCACAATGACATTTTTGGTCTGTATTTGAAAATAAGGAGTTCCATTTCTCCATACTATTGGGATAATCCAATGAAATAATGTTTATGATGATACAATGTATAGTACAAAGTCATGTACCAGGTTTTATGTTGGCACAAATGGTGATACTATGCCTAACCATTTGACAGATTTGATGTGAAGTCAATGGAATTTTAATGTATAGAAAAATGTATTTTTCTAGAAAAAAATGTATTTTCTTCTAGATAGAAGAAAATAATTGGATTGTCTCATGAGACCTTTTCAGCTATCAATAAATAATATTTGCTTTAACAATGAAGTGTTTCAAAATCATAAATAATCTCTCATTGGAGCAACAACCAGAGGAAAGAATTTAAAAAGTATGGCTTAAGAATGATTTAAAATTCTGATTTCATCTGGAAGAATCTATATGGACACAGGAGTTTTGAGAGCAAAAGAATTTCAAATTCTTTGAAAGTAAAGAATGTAAAGAGGTCCAACTGTCAGGGGAAGGATATAGAAGAAGTGACACATGACCAGAGAAAATAGATTTCCTTTATTTTACTAACCAAAATTTTGTTCAGATGTAGGGTGCAAAATGCACAGCATAACATATATAATGAACATCCTATCGAGACCACATTCTAACCTATGGTTACTACAGAGGTTCTCTGCAGTGGAGTCAAGGTACTTTTCAGAAGCACAGGCACTTCTAAACAAATAGCCAAATAGAACAAGCCTCCAGTGACCCCAGGCAAACCATTTAACCGCACTGAGCTATATTCTTTCCAACAGCGAAATAATACTACCTCCTGTTCACCTCTAAGGAGTTGTCAACACAAAGGAGTTATTTATCAGAAAGTGAAGGTATTCCAGGATGAAACATTCTCTACAAATCCAACGTGTGATCACTTCATAATTTATAAGACTTGGAGAGTTTTGTTTTGGTTTGCTTTGAAACTGAGACCTTGAGTGGTTGTTCTACGGAAACATTTTTTCCCTGCTGTATCTTTTCATTGACATAATAAAGAGCTGTGTAAGTGAAGGGTCTTGCTATGACTTCAATACCAACAGCAGCGAAGATAGAAACTGTGAAAAAAATTCCCTGAAACATCTTCTATAACCAAGACTGTTATTAGGCTTTATCCTACTATGATTGATATACAAGATCTATATATATTTGAAAATATTTCTTGAGTTTTTTCTCCCTGTCAGAACATGTACAAGTGCTAGGAATAGCAAAAAGATTAAGAAAGGTCTAGCCTTGGGAGCAATTTAATTAAGAAGGCAAATGCATAAAGAAACAAGGAGAAAACAGAATGTGTTGCGACTGTTTTCTAGCAATTATTAGAAGGTGGCAGTAGAAGTCACTAATTCAGTCTGATTGCTTTTGACTATTTTTAATTGGCTTCACACAATAATCACAACTGTTTGTAGTCATTGGAATATTTTTGATCAGTGGATGATTATGGGGATAAAAAAGATTAGTAGCACAACCCATTCCTGGACCCATCAACTGACTGAGCCTCATCTGAAGAAGTTTGAAAATGACTGGTAGGATTCCTCCTATATCTTAGGAGACATTTTTTGATGATGTATTTCTTTTTTATGTAAAAATGATATGTGTTATGACTATTTTATTCTTCATGTTTAATCAATTTTGGATGCTGTATTTCTTATTTATCTTCCCTTCACTCTTTTCAATCCTCTTGTCTTTATAACAAATCAAGTTGAGAGAATATAATTCCACCAAGAATTGTAAGACATACCTTTAATTCCAGTACTTGTGAAGCAGAGGCAGCTAGCTGGTCTATTCTACATAGTGAGTTCCAAAGTAGACAGAGCTACAGTGAGATCTGTCTCAAAAAACGGGAGGGTGGGGATGAAGTTTATTTTGCTCTTTTACATTACGGGGGATAAAGTCTAAACCATAATTGGGTCATGTAGACCAATATCTAGAAACTGAAATTTAGGAGCTCAAAATACCAGCACAGGCACGAAGACCTTAATTTAAATCCTGAACATTCATATTAAAAGCCAGTCATGGACCTGCATGTCCATAACCTAGTATTGTAGAGGGTGGGTACAGGAACATCACAAGACATTACTAGCTCCCTGCCTAGCTCCATGTTCAGGAAGAGAGCCTGTCTCAATGGAATAAGAGAGAGAATAACAATGCAGAACACTGAAGGCTCCTCTAGCCTCTGATGGTATAGTACACTCACCTGTACATGTAGACCTCGCTCCCTACCTCCCTCCTTACCTCCTTCTCCTTCTCCTTCTCCTTCTCCTTCTCCTTCTCCTTCTCCTTCTCCT
>NW_021604597.1:18763180-18767670 GCF_004785775.1 Grammomys surdaster | reverse complement strand
CTCCTTCTCCTTCTCCTTCTCCTTCTCCTTCTCCTTCTCCTTCTCCTCCCCCTCCCCCTCCCCCTCCCCCTCCTTCTCCTCCTCCTCCTCCTCCTTCTCTGGATAAGACACCATGACCAAGGTAATATAGAGAAGAAAGTTTTTTGGGGATTTACAGCTTGAGAGGAGTAGAGTTCATAACCATCATGTCAGAGAACATGGCAGCAGGCAGGCATGGTACCAGAACGGTATCTGGGATCTCTCATCTAGATTCATAAGCACAGAGAAGAGAGAGAAGCACAGGAAATGTCCCTAGCCTTCTGAAACCTCAAATCCTGCTGCCAGTGACACACCTTCTCTAACAAGGTTAGACCGCCTAAGCCTTTCCACACAGGGACCAGATATTCTTCCAACGAGGATCAGATATTCAAATATATAGGCCTAGGGAAGCCATTCTTATTTAAACTACCACATCCCACTTTCTTGGCCCTCATAGGCTTGTCATATCATAATACAAAATGCATTTAGTTCAATTTCACAGTCTCAATGCCATTTAAAAGTCCAAAATCCAATTCTTATCTGAGACTCAAGCAATCTCTTAATTGCACAACGTCCCCCTGTACAATCAAATTACATACTTCCAAAGTAAAATTGCACAGAATATACATTACCCTTCTAAAAGGGAGAAACAGGAGCATAGTGAAGAAAAAGTAGACAGAAACAAACTGAAACCCAGCAGAGTAAACTTCATAAATCCTGTAGCTCGATGTCTGATGTCAAAGGACTTAGATGGCTCTGCCCTACAAGCTTTGGGCTGGTTCTGCTCCCTGTGTGCAGCTGTCTCTGGCAGACATTCCGTGAGTCTAGCACCTCTGGCATCCTGGGGTTTCAGATGCAGTCCAGACTTCACTTTCATAGCTTCATGGAATAGAATGGCCTTCAGGCCCTCCATGCAAAGATTTCCTAGCTACACTCTGGGCCTCACCATCCCTCCTTACCTTTGGAGAAGGGAAGATTCCACAACTCTTTACTTCTGCATTCTTCATGAATTTAAATCCAGAACCACATGATCAGTACTTACAAGTTCGACTGTGTGCTTGGAATGGAGCCTGGGCCCCTTCTTGAAATATATGTTTAGTGAATTTGTTTGTTTGTTTGTTTGTTTATATGTACTGTTGGCTTAGATTTTTCAAACCTTACTTTAGTAAGGGTTCTTAAATGCTTTGACCCTTCTTCTAGCCAACTGTCCAAAGGTAGGGGAGAAAAGATGGTCAACAGGACAAGGGGATGTGGACCTGTTTAGAAGTAGTTCTTTGGGGATGATTCCAATCTCTGTGTGTACCAGCAGTCTATTTCAGTAGTGTCAGGATACCAAACATGAATCAGTAACAGTAGTATGATCCAGCAGAAACCACCAGGCCGACACTGAATTGGCACAAGCAGCTAGGAGGCCAGGAGTTCTCTGCCATACCTCTCTCAATGAAGCGAAGATCCGTGAAGACTGGAGACCACCAAAGCGTTGCACAGCTAGCCACTATTAAATCCTACTTATACTCTCTCCTAACATCATGCGTCCACTCAGGGTTTCGCCTCAGCAAAACATCATGAATCCACATCACATGACACAACAAGAATTTCCACTTCTAGGTACATTGATGTTTTGCCTGTATGTATGTCTGGGTGAGGGTGTCAGATACCTTGAAACAGGCATTACAGACCATGTGGGTGCTAGGAATTGAACTCAGATCCTTTGGAAGAGCAGCCAGTGCTTTTAAGCAGAAGCCTTGTTGTTTCTTAGGAGCAGACAATCCCTCGGGCCTTTTCCTTTCACCTGGGTATAGCCTTTCTTGGGGGCACCATTCCTTTATTCCATTTCAAGTCAGGCCTTTCCAATTCTCTGTCAGCACAAACTGTGGCAGCAACATTAAACTTCCTGGTGCTCTTTTCCTCCTCAAACTGTACATTCTGCTACAGACAGAACTGTATGTCTGAGCTGCCTGTACTTTTTCATTGTAAACATGAGCAAGAGTGATTACTAGTGGCCACACAACAGAATCAATATTAGGCTATCGGGTAATCTCTTCTGCAAATAAAATTATTCCACTATTTTTCAATTTTGCCCAGTCAGGTTTTGTTTTTTTTGTTTTTTGGGTTTTTTTGTTTGTTGTTGTTTTTTTTTTTTTTTTTGGATTTAATAGATATTTATAGAACATTTCATCCTAAAACACACACACACACACATACAAACACACCTCTTGTTGAAGATGCTTTGATTTTCCACTATATAGTTTTGACTTCATTATTAAAAGTCAATTGTCCATAGATGTGTGGCTTTATTTTTGGGTCTTTGATTTGACTGCATTTGTCTGTTTTGTACCAGTACCATGCAGCTTTTATCAGTATTGCTCTGTAGTACAGCTTGAGGTCACTGATGTTGATTCTTTATGAAGTTGATTTATTGTTCATGATTGTTTTGGCTATCCTGAGTGTATTACTTTTCCATATAAAGTTGAGAATTGCTCTTTCAGCATCTATGCAAAATTTTGTTAGTATTTTGATTGAAATTGCATTGAATCTGTACATTGCTTTGGTAAGGTGTCCATTTTCAATATCTTATTCCTACCAATCCATGAACATGGGAGATCTTTCTATCTTCTGATACCTTCTTTAATTTCTTTCTTCAGGGACTTGAATTTGTTATCATCCAGATCTTTCACTTGCATGGTTAGAGTTACACCAAATATTTTACATTATTGGTGGCTGTTGTAGAGTGTTTTGTTTCTCTAATTTCTTCTTATCCAGCTAATCATTTGTATAAATGAGGATTACTGATTTCTTTTTTTTTTTTCAATTTCTTTTTTTTTTAATTTCTTTTTTTTTTTGAACATGAAATGCTTTTTTATAGCATGTTTTACAAGGGGAGGGGGTAAGAGGGTCCAGGTGGTGGAAAAGTACAAAATCTTCTTGGCCTGTGCCTTGAAACATGTCATGGTCTATATGGTACACTGCCTTGAATTATGATCTACCTGCAGTTCTTCAGAAGATACCCTCATACCCATAAAGGGAATGCCCCAGTCCCAGTTCCCTTATGGAGCCGAGGACTGATATGCCTGCCCAATACCACAGAAGGCACAGCTAACCGGCTACCACAAATATTAATGAAAAAAATAGATACCCTCACAAAGCCAGGCCCAATCATAAATATGATGAATAACAATTTACATCCAGGGAAGAGAAATCTCCCTGAGAATCCCCTTCTTTTTTCTTTCCAGGTAAAATTGAATCACCCGTGATGCCTGCTATTAGAAGTTCTAACCCAGATGGACCAGAAGCCAGGAGCCTCGCCCTTACCCTCACCCCCTACCTTTTCCCACCTGCACAAGGTCCCCTGAAGCTGGGCAACTGCAAGATCCTGCTTGGCAACTGCAGATAGACTCAAAGCAGTGTACCATATCATCTGAAGAATAGCAGGGAGACCATAACTCAAGCAGTGTACCATATCTTCTGAAGAATAGCAGGTTGCAGTCCTCCTCGCCCCCACGAATAACCAGGACCCGCCGGTCGGGTCAAGTGGCACCCAGACGTGGGGCTCGAGGCACGGACCCATCCGGACGGACCCTCATTGAGAGGATGTGCGCACGACATCAAGATTGAGCAAGACAGAGATCATCGCCCGTGACCTGTCATCCACGGAACCAGGTTGATGCTGCCATCAAGAAGGCAGTTGAAGTTCATTACCATCAGCTGAAAATTGCAGAGGATCCAGAAGTGACTCCGCAGGAGACTGACACAGCTGTCAGCTCCCCTGCCTCCCCCTACGGTCGACCCCTAGACTTCCACGCCCTCCAGAAGGGTTCCTGGTATGCCTGGCTTTGCCCTCATTTCTCTCGCTAGAGAGCTTGGCCTCTTGATCACCACAACAAAAATTGGCTTTTTCCTAAACCAAGGCCACCCTTGATATGGCCGCTAACATTGGGGAGCCTTCCTTTATGACAATATTACACCCCAAACTGACAAATGGTTGGTAACTTGAACATTTACAAGAGACTAGGATGGCTGTGAGTTAGCCCAATGACGGGATTATTGTAGGTCCACTTCCCAGGGGCCCACCCAATGCAGCCGAAAAGGAGTGCGTGGTGCTGGGAGTGGGTGCAGCCTACATGGCCTAAGACAGGGCTCTCACCCTCCTTTCACCCACATCAGAGTCCCTTGACGTTGCCCATCGTCGACAGCCTAAAGCCTTCGACCATCGATGTGACTCGTCTCACATCAGTGTTTTGGGGTTGTGAACTTGTCTAAGACCCCCCATAATTAGACATCCAAATTCAAAACTCACATAGTTGGGATTGAACATAAGACGCCTTCTCTAACTAAACAGAGAAGGGGGAGATGCCAGAAGCCAGGACCCTCGCCCTTACCCTTACCCCCTACCTTTCCCCACCTGCACAATGTCCTCTGAAGCTTGGCAACTGCAAGATCCTGCTTAGCAACTGCAGATAGACTCAAAGCAG
>NW_021604597.1:18674632-18762780 GCF_004785775.1 Grammomys surdaster | reverse complement strand
CTCTCTCTCTCTCTCTCTCTCTCTCTCTCTCTCTCTCTCTCGAATATGCACACACACAAGCATCCAAAAAATAGAAACAAATATTTTTAATAAAAATCTTAAGAAAAAAAAGAAAATAAATTGTGATTTCATGGGAACCCTTTGTCTGGCCCTGTAGAATGTTTTTATAGTGTTATGAAACAGATTAGTGTAAAGGGAATGAGTGTGCCAACAGCATTCCAGTATGTAAATGTAGGCCATGACAAAGCTTCCTAAAGAGAAACGGATTAACAAGCTGGCTAAATCAGCTACATATGAAAAATTGATCAACAAAATACAAAATAATGAACAGCCCTAGGGTGTTTCCACTGCCTGAGAAAAGAAAACAGATTATTTCTCATTTCCAAACCTCTCGGCATTAACGCTGCTGCAGACACTTAGGCCTCTATGACCCTGAAGAATTTCCAAGTCAAGGCTTCCCAGCCAAGCAGCACTCAGGGAAAGAGTTCAGATTGCCAGAAAGGGCTGGGGAACTGACAGGAAACAAACTGCCTGCTGGGTTCTGAACTGTCAAAACTGAATCAAAAAAAAAAAAAAAAAAAAAAAGAAGAAGAAGAAGAAGAAGAAGAAGAAGAAGAAGAAGAAGAAGAAGAAGAAGAAGAAGAAGAAGAAGAAGTGGTATTCTTTTCAAATAACAAGCCGTTATTTGTTATTTGAAGGCAGCAGGGGAAAGGGGGAATTCTTGGGTTCCTCTCCACCTTGAACTTCAGCTCGGGATTGTGAAGGAGTTGGGGAGGATCTATTTAGAGTAATAGTTTAATCAAAGCTCATATTTCCAAGAGCTCCTGTCATTTCTTCTTTGCACTCAGCTTAGCTTCTAGCATGCCAGAGACAAAAGGTTCCTTCCACTGGCAGAATGAGGCTGATGCAGCCTTTCTGCAGCTCTTCCAAAACATCCAGCAAAAACCTGCCTCAGGTTTCTGGGGAACAAGGGAGACTCAAGCCTCCTAAGCAAGGGCCATCAGATGGGGAAGCAGCTCTCAACAGATTCCTCTCCTCTGACCAGCTTCTGGTTTCCCTTTCAAGGTTTTTAATTGACATTTCAACTAACATCCAGCTCAAACTTAAGTTTGTCAGCATGAATGTGTTTTGCTTCTCCTTTTAAAGAAAAGCTTAAAGCTCAGTAATTAAAATGCTGATTAACTTTTAAATACTGAAGTGTTTTATTCTGCTTCTGAGAACCTCATGCTTCAAGCTGCGCTTTTATTTAATGTGAGGCCAGGGGTGTTCCTTCTTATTTTCAAATGTGGGAAACTAAGAAAAAGGGCAAGTGAAGCTCAATTGAATGCACCGGGGATGTTATGATCACAAATGAAGCCCAAGGAGGAGTTTTAGTGCTATGGAGCATAAACCTTTCCAAATGCCAGTGGCTGGAAAAGATTGGAGCACTGACCTTCAGAAATGATAAGTAAGGCAGGGAGTGGCCAAGAGTTGAGACTGGAAAGGAGGAACAGAGATAATGGGAAGGAGTTTAATTTGATTCCAAACATTCCAGACCTTGTTGAAGTTTTTGAAGGAGGCAGCTGATGTAATCTAATCTATGTGTTTGAAAAGCACACCTTGAAATCTTTTATGCGTATCAACGTGATTGTGTGCATATGATAGTTTGCATATATGAATCCTGGCCGTGCATTAGAGTTTACTCTATAATTCTTAATAGACCAGGTGGGTTTTGTAGCTTGCTCAAAGCAACAGCTATTGTAAGCAGCAGAGCTAGGGTAGAAACGGAGCTGCAGGATTGCTGCACTTCTGCTTTCTGACCACAAGTTATAAGACAGAGCTAAGCCAATGGCCAAGCAGCCCAAGGCTCTGCAGTCTGCACCACACAGTCTGCAGTCCCTAGACTTGATAGAATTGAGTCTACTACTTCATGCTATAGGACTTTCTACCAAGTTTCTATTTCCTAGTAATTAAGGAAATACATATACTTCTAAATGTGCACCAGAGTGCATACACTAAACTCCATAAGGAAGCACCTTAAAATAATTTGCTTGTATGTATGTTTTCAGGATTGACCACTCCATATAGAATTACCATTTGGTATGTTCATTCAGGGGAAGACTACTTCTTCAGCTATCAATGTCCTTTTTAGATTTTGTTTTGTTTTAATTTATTTGTTTTCTGTGGCACAGTCTCTGTACTTAGTCCTGGTTGTCCTGGAACTCACCATACAGACCAGATTGGTCTCAGAGAGATGCTGCCTCTGCCTCGCAAATGCTATGATTAAAGGTGTGCAGCCCCACAGCCAGCTAGCTCTCAGCATTCTTCAGTTGCCTGCAGTTCTTTGTGTAGGGTTGCAGCTTCTCTGGCTTCCCCCTTCTATGCCATCATATTTATCATTGTCCTTTCTCAGCTCATGTTTAAGCAGTCATGTTGATAAGACTTTACAAAGACTGAGCATGTTGTTTGTAGGAATACATATGTATATACATATATGCATAACAATAACTCATGAAAAAAATAAAAGAAGCCATTAACTGAAAGAGAACAAGGAGAGATATATAGGAAGGTTGAGGAAGGAAAGGGAAGGAAATGATGAAATTATATTATAATCTCAAAAGTAAGAGAAATAATTATTAGTACTACTGATAAACAAAATAACCACTAGTGTACAGAAGGTGAAGTCCCCTCTATTTTCCCATGTCCCCTCCACTTTCTAGTTTAATTAGCAGATGTTCCTTGAGAGCATATTTTTCTTTAAAAGCATTGTAGCTATTAATTTTCTGTCTTACAAATAGTTATGTCACGTTTGAACCAAGCTTGCCCCATCAAATCTCCAATTACTTTGAAGTTAAACAGGCAGGTATATACACCTGCTTCATCAGGTCACATAATAAAATTCCCCAGGTCTCCCCCTCAGTGATTACAGAATGTTCTCAACAACAATCATTTCCCTGTTTCCCTTCTCCAAACCCAGCTTTGATTCCACTCTTCACTATCATAATCATGCCTTGGTACTTACCTCATCTGACCCCATATCCTACCTGCCCAGCAAAGATCTGTTATTCACCAGATTTAGTTTTATAATTCCTAAGTTTTCTAAAATAGAAAGGACATTTGAAGCCAACATCAAATACAATGTGTATTCTATCTCTTCCTCCACTGGGTATTTAATACATGGCCCAGGAAAACTATTTGGAAAATTTTGAAGATGCTTGAGTTCTACAGAGTTCCAAGTGAGTTGATACTTGGGTATTTGATGATAAAAGTTAACATGTTTGAATGGTATTCATCATAATGTAAAATTCAAGGTTGAATAACCACTAGTTTTACCCCATTCAGTGGCTAGCTTTATCTCATGCTACTGTGTGAAATAGACATCTAGGCCAAAGCTGGTGAAGCAAGTTTTTAATTCGAGCTACTACCTGTTTGTGTGACAGACTACCTTCACAACAAATCTGGACAATTCAGTGAGCTCTTGTCAAACAAAACAAAACACACACACACACACACACACACACACACACACACAGAGCTGAAGACATAGTTTGGTAGACCCAAATTGCTCATGCAATGTTTTATCCCCAGTATTCAAAACAGCATAAAAGAAAAAGAGAGACCAAAAAGGGTGAGGGGGAGAGTAGACATGGAAGAAAAGAAAAGAAAGAAAGGGAGGAAAGCAGGAAAATGAAAAAGAAAAAGAAAGGGAAAAATAAATGGGGAGAGAGAAGGTAGCAAAGGCACCTTAATTGGAAATTCTTTCAGCTTCTTAGAGAAAAATCTATAAAACCTTGTCAGTTCTACCCCAGGTTGTCTCTTAAATCTTCCAACATCTCTTGATGTCTAACACTGCAACTGCGTCTCAGGCCACCAGTCACCCTATACTCATCCCCATCTGCCTCCTTGGCTCATCTTCCTCTCTATCAAATCTCTCTCCATCCAGTGTTAAAATGGATTCTTCAAATACATATCATTAAACCCTTGTATATCACCTCATTATTCTGCAAAGCCATAATCTTATATAAGAATTCATGCAAAGCCTTTGCTAAGGCCAGTAAGATCAGTGTACTCTATCACTCTGGTGGCTTCTCTCTCTGTCTCTCATCTCTCGTTCTATGACTCACATAAATCAGGAGCTTCCAATTCCTTGCTTTCCCATAAAGCTTTGCCTTTTCATTCTTTTTTTTTTTTTTTGTTATAAATGAGTATTTTTTTAATTTCTTTTTTTTTTTTGAACATGAAATGCTTTTTTATAGCATGTTTTACAAGGGGAGGGGGTAAGAGGGTCCAGGTGGTGGAAAAGTACAAAATCTTCTTGGCCTGTGCCTTGAAACATGTCATGGTCTATATGGTACACTGCCTTGAATTATGATCTACCTGCAGTTCTTCAGAAGATATGGTACACTGCTTGAGTTATGGTCTCCCTGCTATTCTTAAGAAGACATGGGACTCTGCTTTGAGTCTATCTGCAGTTGCTAAGCAGGATCTTGCAGCTGCCAAGCTTCAGAGGACATTGTGCAGGTGGGGAAAGGTAGGGAGTAAGGGTAAGGGCGAGCGTCCTGGCTTCTGGCATCTCCCCCTTCTCTGTTTAGTTAGAGAAGGCTTCTTATGTTCAATCCCAACTATGTGAGTTTTGAATTTGGATGTCTAATTATGGGGGGTCTTAGACAAGTTCACAACCCCAAAACACTGATGTGAGACAAGTCACATCGATGGTCGAAGGCTTTAGGCTGTCGACGATGGGCAACGTCAAGGGACTCTGATGTGGGTGAAAGGAGGGTGAGAGCCCTGTCTTAGGCCATGTAGGCTGCACCCACTCCCAGCACCACGCACTCCTTTTCGGCTGCATTGGGTGGGCCCCTGGGAAGTGGACCTACAATAATCCCGTCATTGGGCTAACTCACAGCCATCCTAGTCTCTTGTAAATGTTCAAGTTACCAACCATTTGTCAGTTTGGGGTGTAATATTGTCATAAAGGAAGGCTCCCCAATGTTAGCGGCCATATCAAGGGTGGCCTTGGTTTAGGAAAAAGCCAATTTTTGTTGTGGTGATCAAGAGGCCAAGCTCTCTAGCGAGAGAAATGAGGGCAAAGCCAGGCATACCAGGAACCCTTCTGGAGGGCGTGGAAGTCTAGGGGTCGACCGTAGGGGGAGGCAGGGGAGCTGACAGCTGTGTCAGTCTCCTGCGGAGTCACTTCTGGATCCTCTGCAATTTTCAGCTGATGGTAATGAACTTCAACTGCCTTCTTGATGGCAGCATCAACCTGGTTCCGTGGACGACAGGTCACGGGCGATGATCTCTGTCTTGCTCAATCTTGATGTCGTGCGCACATCCTCTCAATGAGGGTCCGTCCGGATGGGTCCGTGCCTCGAGCCCCATGTCTGGGTGCCACTTGGCCCGACCGGCGGGTCCTGGTTATTCGTGGGGGCGAGGAGGACTGCAACCTGCTATTCTTCAGAAGATATGGTACACTGCTTGAGTTATGGTCTCCCTGCTATTCTTCAGATGATATGGTACACTGCTTTGAGTCTATCTGCAGTTGCCAAGCAGGATCTTGCAGTTGCCCAGCTTCAGGGGACCTTGTGCAGGTGGGAAAAGGTAGGGGGTGAGGGTAAGGGCGAGGATCCTGGCTTCTGGTCCATCTGGGTTAGAACTTCTAATAGCAGGCATCACGGGTGATTCAATTTTACCTGGAAAGAAAAAAGAAGGGGATTCTCAGGGAGATTTCTCTTCCCTGGATGTAAATTGTTATTCATCGTATTTATGATTGGGCCTGGCTTTGTGAGGGTATCTATTTTTTCCATTAATATTTGTGGTAGCCGGTTAGCTGTGCCTTCTGTGGTATTGGGCAGGCATATCAGTCCTCGGCTCCATAAGGGAACTGGGACTGGGGCATTCCCTTTATGGGTATGAGGGTCCTTCCCCATATCTGTGGCAATGTTTTGTTGGTCTTGGTGGTGCCCGAGGTCACCAACATGGTCAGCAAGAGATTTGCCATGAGCTTTCAGCTTTAGAGAGAGAAAAGTGAACAAGGCATGATGGAGAGTATTTCAGGGGGACTCCTTCTGAGGGGGTGCCGTTCCCCCTCTTTTGTTTTTAAAGCCAATTTTTCAGAGTTCTTACTTTCACATTTTGTGACTACTTCTTTTAAGTTTCTCCGTAGATATTTTAAGGTTTTATGTCCATGAAGCCATTAGTCATGTTGAATTTTCCTCTACCATGAACAAAGTGATAAATGTGGTCCTTGTCTCAAGTTACAAATGACATAGTTATACACAAAATATACACTATTTTTAAAACAAGTGTAAATTATCTTCAGATTCTTTTCTAGACATTCATAGCAGGCCTATCAAGATTAAAGAGATGGCTAAGAAAGTCTACAAGCACAATGATCTTAGTTTGAACCCCCAGCACCTATATAAGAAGCCAAGCATGGCTTCTCTGGGCATCATCAAGCATATCCCAGGAGCTCAATATGCAAAATGCTGACCATATGGTTCAGTGAGGCACCCTGTCGCAGGACAATATGCCTATGGCAGACAGTGACAGAGCAAGACACCTGAACTGATCTGATCTCTGCATGTTCATATGCACACATGGCCACAAACACCCTGTGAGCTAACATGCTTTCAGCACACACACATAAACTCACACACACACACACACACACACACACCACATCACATATTCTATTGATGTTTAACAATATTTTTAAAAAGTAAGCCAAAGAATTTCTTTTACTGTAATCACGATGGTATCAAACTATACAAGCACTTCTCATTATCTTATATTATTAACTAGGCCATCTGTAAAGTGTTCTTTTTCACAGCAATTCATACATTCTTTATGTTCTTTAAATCCCAGGTTAGAGTCTAGTCCACAGTAATAGTACATTCATTTTTAAGTGTACCTCAGAATATATCAATTAAATAAAGGGCTGGCTTTGTCTGGCATTTCTGACTTTGTTACTTTTTGATAAAGCTGAGATGTAATAGTTCAATTTTATTAATACATTTAGGTCAACCATCTTTTGCATATGCCAATCTTTGTATTGAATAGATTTTAAATTTTATTTGCTTTTTATACTTTTATTCTATTTTCTTTGATTTGTTCTTTGTTGGATTTTTAAATTAGATGTTATGCTCATTAACTTTGAGTGGCTAAAATTACAGATTCAGATTAACCCAGTAAATCAAATTAGCAAACTCCAACACGTAAATTGAATTCAGACATATTTTGTAACACCCAGTACTACAATGTTTCAAATGGATCATTGTTGCTCTTAGCATTCATTGTTTTCTTTCTCTTCCTTCTCTTTCTTCCATTTTTTCTCTTTCAATGTTAAAGCAGTCTTGAGTGCAGTACAAAAAGAACAAGTAACAGAGAATACAGAGAGGTCCCAGACACTTATGCTCTCATCTTTTTTGCTATTTGTTTCACTAACTACCAATTTTGTTTTTCTAATTGTATTCTATAGTTTTGACATTTAGTATTTTCTTGGTTAATGAAGTATATGTATTTGCCATTGCAATCTTTGTTGATTTTGAATTCTTGAGAGATGTGTTTACTGATATTCAAATAAGTGTCACTTTATATTTGTTTCACTGTTGATGCTAGCATAACTTAGCTGTAGGAAGATGCCTAGGCACGTATGGAATACTTGAAAGGACTCCAAACTTGCTCAATGGCCTAGATTGTTTCCAATATTTTTATAGCACCATGGCGCATTTGGAAGGAATCTTTTATTCTCTAAATGTGAATTTTATAATTTTATTCATTCCAATTAGATGTGGTCATTTAATTAATTTGGTACCACCATCTGTATCCATCATGTTTGATTCATTTCCTTTGGTAGTGAGCATCGCCTGTAACAATTGGAAATGTGGGCGTTTATCCTTGCACCGCTATCCATTTTTGTTTTATATATATCTTAAAACCATATTTTCAGCAGCATACATGTCAAAATCCATTAAACTTCTTGATTATTAAAGATTATACTGTATAACCATTATTATACAAATGCTACTTAAAATTTTTCTTATTAATATTGTTTACGGATGTGTGTGTTGACTTTTGCCTGAGGGTGGACATGCACTTGCCCAGGCATGCATGTGAAAGTCAGAGGACAAATTTCAAAAGTCTTTGTCTACTTCCACTGTCTTGAACCATGATTACTCCTCTTGTTTCTGCCATTCTGCATGCTCCAGGCTAGCTGGCCTGCAGATGAGATGTACTCTCCAACTCTGATTCCCAGCTAGCTGTAGGCGTGCCTAGGCTAAAGGTGCACACCACTTCTGGTTTACTTGTGTGTGGCTTCTAGGACTCAAGTCCAGATCACCAGCGTTCCTCAGCAAACACCTTTCTCTACTGAATCATCTCATCTTCTCTAAAAACACTTTATCTTCAAAATAATTGTGCACAATCTTCATATACCAGCAGCAAATCTTTGAAGAATATTTCCTGCGTTATCTCTCAACACAACTCTACTTGTAAACTTATTGTGGCTTTATAAGTAGAAGCTGCTTGCACTTTTAAAAGTCTATAGATAGGTCTGACACCTTTTTACCAGAAAATATATCATATGTAAGTTTGATTAATGACATATTTGAATATCTATCTGCAATCTTATTTTGTAGTTTGTCTTTTAGTTTTACTACGCCTGTTTAGTTTTTTTTCATTACAAACTTATCGTTTGAACTTATTCTATATTTTTCTGTAAGTTAAAAAAATGATGTAATGCACACTAAGAAATATTCAAGAGCATATTCCCTGTGACCAATTTCCCTTGTTCTCTTGAGACAGCATATCACATGTCTACAATATTTCTCATTAGGTACTTATTTGCTATCAGTTCAGCCTTGCTTGGTCCATATAATATCAAATGTTATTTTTATTAAAAATAATTCTTATACAATATAATCTGATCATAATTTTTTCTCCCCCAACTTCTTCTAGATCCCCTCCTGCCTCCACACCCATCCAACGTTACCTCCTTTTATCACTGGTTGGAAAACAAAAACAGCCAATTTAAAAAAGAAGGCAAAGTAAAGGGAAAGTACAAGAAACACACACGCACATACACACACACACACACTAAGAACACAAAATTGGAAGCAAAACAAAACAAAACAGCAAACAAACAATGCTCAAAGTTATATGAGACAAAACATGTACAAAAATTCTATTCAGTTCAATTTGTGTTGGCATCTAAAGCTGGGCATGGGGCCCACCCTCTAGTAAATAAGCCTGCTCAGACTCCATTATAGAAAATCAATGTTTTTCTTTGCAAAAAAATTTATATTCACTTTTTATATAGAAATTTGTTTACATGCTAGATATACTGCCAGGCATCTTAAGTATTCTATATAGAGTTAATTTGCACTGTTTGTTGATTATAAATTTGTAAGTTTGAGTACTCTAAACTTTATTGGAGTAAAATAATCAATATTTGAAATGGTTACATAGTCAATAATGGACACACAAATATGCATGACAGTAAAACATTGAATTTCATGATGTATATATGTCTATCTGAGTTTACAACAGGTGATACTCTGTCTTATTTATTAGATTATAAGACTGTGTGGCCCAAATTCTTTTTTTAAGTGCACTTTCAGACTGACTTGCTCATGGAATATTTAATGCAACGTCCTTCACATTTCTGCTTTATATTGATGATGTCACTATTTAAATTATTCCTGAGTATAGTGCTGAAGTCCAGCTTAAAGTTTTTGAGTGCAAGGAAGCATGATATGCCTTCCATGGCAAATGCATGTGAGACAGAAGCTCTATTCAGGCCTGACTTACGGTGTTGTTGGTCATAAGTTTAAAGCTAATAAAACATAAATAAGGTGTTCTTAAATATAAACAATAATAAGAAGATTTTTAATGATTGGCAATACTATTATTAAGCAAAGGTTCTCAGAAAACTAACTCTGCACTTACTATACAAGAAATTCTCATAATTTTCTAATTAAGTATTTATAGCAATTTAATGGGAGATAACCAGAATGAATAACACCAATGTACCACATTTTGGTTTTATTACTCCTCGAAAGCATTCTTCAGAAAATTTTGTTTTATCTTTGGTTTTAAATACAGTGTCAATATATGCAGCACTTAAATGGAAAATTACTTTTGCTCAGAAACATTAACGTTTTTTCTACTGTTTTCTGATTATCTTATTAAAAATTGCCAAATCATTTGGGGAGATAGAGTTCCAGCTAGAAATCCCCCATTACCAAGGGAATAGGTTACATATTTGTGGATAAGGGAATCCCTTGTGGATCCTCAAACCACCCAAGTTATTGCCAAAGCTGTTGGTGGCTCTCCACAAACTGATGCTAAAACCCCATTACTGAGGAAATACCTACAATACTCACTGAACATGAGGAAGTTAAGATGGTACCTATGTAGACCTTCACGCCTATAGACTGGTATTTATGGTACTGGAAGGAACTCTGCATGCTACCAAAGGAGAAAGGCAAACACCAAACCAACTACAAACACCTTGATCTACAATGTTGACCTGCCTGAAAGATACAGTGGTGCTGTAGTGACACAAAATTGTGGGAGTAACCAACCAGTATCTGATTTGAGTTACAGGCCACTCCATGAAAGTAAATCCATACTTGATGCTGCTTTTGTGACCGAGAATCTAAGACTACATAAATGAGGGATCTAGAGGAAAACTAAGCATTACTTCTCTGCTAACGGAGCATAGCTATGAACTGAATCTTAATGGCATTCTTCTATACTCAGATCTATACCTTGCCCAGTCATCATCAGAGAAACTTTCTGCTGCAGCAGATGGAACACAGACAGAGTCCTACAGCCAGACATTATGCAGAGTGAGAGACATTGAAACCCTCATCCCTAAAAGAGATGTCTATCAAATCCCTCCCCTCAGGGCTCAGGAGACTCGGTAGAAGAGAAGACACATGAAGAATATAAAAGCAAAAGAGGATGGGGGGCAACAAGGAAACTAGACTCTATAAAATAACAGGATCTGTGCACCTGTGAACTCACAGAGACCTATAGCAGCATGTACATATCCTACAGGGGTCTGTACCAGGTGAGGTCCTAAAGGTGAAAGGAGATATAAACATAAACCTCTGTCCTTAACACAAAAGCTAATTGATACCCATTTGCAAATGAAAAAAAATCAGGTTTTTTCAAAGTCTTACTGGGGAGGGAAGAAAAAAAACCTATTAAAGGCAGGTCTAGGTGCAGCAATACATGGACAACATAAAATGACCTCTATAGCATCTTTAGAGATATTTTTTTGTCTCATAATGTTAGGTCAGGGGTCTTTCTGTTTTTCTTCCTTTTCTTTCTTTCTTTCTTTCTTTCTTTCTTTCTTTCTTTTTTTCTTTCTTTCTTTCCTTGTTTCTTTCTTTTTTTATAATCTTACAGGCACTTTGTGCCTATATTATTTGTGTATATGTTATGGCTTCTAGTTCTGTGTTTTTAATGGAATTCCTGTGTGTGTGTGTACATCTGTGTCTCTCTTTTTGTCTCTTTTTCTTGTTTGGTTGTTTTGTCCTTTTCCAATTTCTTTTAATTTAATTTATTATTATTCTTTGGATGCCTGATTGTTTTCTAATTAGAAACAATAGGGTGTGAATTCAGATAAGAGGTGAGGTAGGAAGTAACTGGGAGAAATAGCAAGAAGAAAAACTATACTCAAAGTATATTCTATGAATAAAAAAGAACTATTTTTTATTTAAAAAGTAGAAATCAGCTCTTAGGCTAATAGTTCCTCAATGCATATTCCTCTTTTTCTCACTAATGACATCCTCTTTGCTACTCTGAAGTCCAATGAAGGTCTTGATTGACGATTTGAAACAGTTCTAAAATATTTTATGGGTTTTGTTTATATATCTCCTAACTCTTTCTTTCTAGTATAATAAAGAACTTTTATTTATCAATAGATGACTACAATCTATCCAACATTTTAAGACTTTCACATAGTTTACTTTTTTATGATCTTCTATGAGCCTTTCCTTCAGATAAATCACTCAATTTCTCTTCATCTGTGTCTAAGCATCTAAGAGTCACTTAGAATGCTTATTTCTTTCATGGTCCTGAGCCTGGGCCTGTGGTTAGTTTTCTTCATGTCTGCACCCAAGTGT
Organism: Grammomys surdaster; assembly: GCF_004785775.1. NCBI lineage: Eukaryota > Metazoa > Chordata > Mammalia > Rodentia > Muridae > Grammomys > Grammomys surdaster. The sequence goes on along the minus strand of NW_021604597.1, from coordinate 18,750,667 downwards.
TTGCCTCCAAGGGGTATTGTATCTGGCTCTCCCAGTTATCTGGGGATAAATCTAAACTGGGTTCAATTTAAACCAAGTTTCCAACTAAATTCATGTTTTAGTTCATTTGGGCTAATAAAACAAAATAGCATGGACTGATTGCTTTTCAAAACAAACAAACAAACAAACAAACAAACCATTATTTTTCAGCCTGAGGTCCTAGAAGTCCAAGAGGAAAATACCAAAGATTCAGGCCATCTTGGTGCAAGCCACATTTGTTGTGGATTGACAGTAGCTGTGATTCACTGTGTCCTCAGATGGAAGTGGAGACAAAGGCACTCATTCGAATCTCTTTCATAAGGGCAATAATCATATTCATGAGGACTTTGTTATCACCATTACATTGTATCAGCACACTTCTAGGTTTCTTTTTGCAAGCTGTGATAAAATATGCCGATAAAAGAAATTTAAGCAAGAAATTATTTTAGCTCACAGTCAAGGAACAATCCATCATGGTAGAAAAGTTGAGACAGCAGGATCTTAAAGTTACTGTTCTTATTATATCTATAGTTAGATGACAGCAATTAATGCCTCTCTGATCCTTTCTCCATTTACATAATGCAAGATCCCAAACCAAGAATGGCATTACCCAAAGTGGGCAGGTCTTACCTGTCATTCAAAGCACCGTAGACAGGCAGAAGCCCATCTCCTAGATGTTTCCAGATTCTGTCAAGTAAGACAATTAACACTAACCATCAGAGCACTTTGAAGATCAAGATTTCTTTTTTTTTTTTTTTTTTTTATTGGATGATCTATTTACACTTCCCATGTTGTCCCCTTACCCCATCCCCCACCACCCCCTCGGAACCCCCAATCCCCTCGCCCCTCCTCCTTCTTCTCTGTGGATGTAACCTCTATCTACAACCCCCACTCCCACCTCCCCACCCTCAAAATTCCCACCCCCTGGGGCATCCAGCCTTCACGAGGTCAAGGTTCTCCTCTTCCATCTATGCCCAGCAGGGCCCTCCACTTTTACATATTCAGCTGAAGCCCTGGATCCCCCCCTAAGTGCTCCCAGGCTGGTGGTTTAGACCCTGGGAGCTGTGGTTGGTTGGTATTGTTGCTCTCCTCATGGTGCCACAAACCCTTTCAGCTCCTTCAGTCTTCACTCTAACTCCTCTATTGAGAACCCCATGATCAGTTCAATGGCTAGTTGTGAGCAGAAGATCAAGATTTCAACATAAGAATTTGAGCATGAGGGAGAGGCAAACCTTTAGTGCATCATACATTTATTCACACTATGTGATTCCTCTCCCTAGTTTAGAAAAACTCAGGATTAATGATTCCTTTTCCCATTCAAACCTAAGCGAAGAATGATTTAGACTCTCAGTACTCATTGAAAGGCAGGAGTGTCCATAGGTCACCACTCAGACACCTACTCTGAAAAGATCCAGATCTATATGCAGCATCTCTAGCCAGGCGGTGGTGACACAGGTATTTAGACTCTGTACTTGGGAGGCAGAGGCAGGTAGATCACTGAGTTTAAGACTAGCCTGGTTTACAAAGTGACTTTCAGGAAAAGCAGAGCTTCACAAATAAACCCTGTCTGAAAAAAGAAAAGAAAAGAGAGAAGGAAAAGAGAAAGAAAGAAGGAAAGAAAGAAAGGAGGGAGGGAGGGAGGGAGGGAGGAAGGAAGGAAGGAAGGAAGGAAGGAAGGAAGGAAGGAAGGAAGGAGAGAATGAAAAAAGAAAGAAACCACCTCTAAATTCAAAAGTATCATAACAGAAAAGACTCAGTAAAACCTCATCATCAGAAAATACATTTTAGATTCAGGATGCTCAATACAATCAATAGTTTTCTAAATTCAAGTGTTTTTATTTGTGTATACCCAGATGTGCATTTGGGACTTTTCAAAAAAATATTTCATTTGACAGATAATTATAGCTAGATAGACAAACAATGAAATCTAAATGACCATTTCTGATTGTTCTTGTTGTTGTTCACTTATTTTCATTTTATACTCACAAGTGGTGTGTGTGTGTGTGTGTGTGTGTGTGTGTGTGTGTGTGTATGTATGTGTATTTAATGCCCAAAGAAGCTAGAAGAGTGTATCTGCTCCCGTGGAACTGGAGTTACAGATGGTTGTAAATTATCTAGTGGGTGCTGGGAACCAAACCTGGAATCTTTGAAAAGCTTGGCCAGGCCATATTTCTAGCCCTGAATGTCTGTTTAACAGACTTCTTTTTATATTTTGATTTAAGTAAGCAAAAAGTAAGAACAAATGCCTTCAACATTCATACGGCAATCATGCCCTGTTTTGTAAACCAGTTAACTTAAGAGTTAAATGGCTTTATGAATAAAATACTGCATTTCAACAAAACTGAATTGAATGCATAAGCTACAAAAGACTATGCTATAACAACAGGTATACTTTTTTTTTAAACTTGGAAATATAGTGATAGATGCAATCGGTTAACTCGTTTTCTTATAAAATTCATATACTTAACATAAGCCCAAGTTGACTTTCAAAGATTGTGCCTTGAATAATGCAACAAATGCTAAACTAGGTAGAAACCTAATCAAACAGAATTAGCATTATTGTAAAAGGAAAAAATGAAGGACTGAGTATGCCCAGCAGGGATATCATATGAGGACAGAGCAAGCAAGGACCCATCGTAGCTTCAATAAAACCTTATTCTGATACAAGTCTCAAATTCTAGAGTCTGATGTTGTATTTCATCTCAAAAGGTGAGGTAACAAAAACAGTATTTACCATCAGAGCCCTATAAGTCTACTCTAATGCTTAGTCATAAGTTACTATTTCTATAAATTTCAGTGAATTATGACATGTTCTAGGCTATTGTACATAGAAAGAATGTTTATAGTTTCACTTCCCCCGGGAAATATATATCTAATTTTTTCTACTATCAGTAAATCCTCAACTTCTTTTGTGCAGCCAAACTTAGTATCCACCAACATAATGATAATCTCATATTTAAATCTCTTACCATCAGTGAGCTTGTTTCTGTCATTTAGACAGCAGTTAGGTTATATTTCAAGCAAATATGGTATGAAATTAATTTAGCCATAAACCAAATTTTATTGCTTTCAAAAGAGACTAGATCTATAATAAAGGAAACTTCATTTCTTGAGTTAATTAATTAAATGATATATTGTATAATCAAATTTTAACATAGTCACTAAATTTTTTCAGTAAGTTATTTCAAATATGAATCTTCAAATCTTATTCAAAGCAATAAATCATAGTTAGGATCAAATTAGTAGTATGCCCCATTAAGATTTTGAATGAACTATTAATTTTAACATTCTACCTAGCCAATTGAGAGTTTTATAGTTATATATACTGTTGTTCATCATATTTAAATTCATAATTGATCAAAATAAAGACCTGAGACCATCTTTTAAAATGTTCATAAGTTTAATTCATATTTTCACTTAAAATATTTACTTAACTATCTTGGAAAATAAAAGGTTTTATCCTATAAATTATAAGGTATTAGAAAGCTCAAGGGTTAGGATTATGAAGTGGGTAAAAGTATAGCTGTGATTTAAAGCAATTTAAATATCAACAAAGATGTGACATATTACTACAAATAACAGCTATTACCAGTTCATTCTGCTATGTAGAAGCAAATCAAGTACTGTTTATGTGGAGGGATAAATAAAAAAAAGTATAATTTCTTCAAGTCTTTGGAAAGCTTGAATTTCCCCATAGGAGTGCTGGCATGATCCATTACAATTTGGAAATATATGGTAGAAAAGAAGATCATGTTTCAGAGGTCAAAGCCACAAAAGAAGAATACAGATTAACTGAGAAGGTGGGAGGAAACAGAACCAGAGCGACCTGGGTCATGTGTAAGTGATATAAAGTAGTAGATATGAAGCAAAAGAGAATCAAATTATTAGCAGGAGAAAGAGAATATCAAAGGCAGAGTTTAAGTCACTGTGAACATATTCCACACTTATTATATGCTTGATTAAATGTCTTCTCAGAATACTTGCCATATAAGTCAGTTAATGAATATAGTTCACATACATGTACAAAAAGCAATTCTGCTTTCGGGCATACCATGGTGTAGGGTATGACTATGTTGTGATAGATAGAAACCAGCCCTGTGCATGCTAAGCAAATGCCCTGTCACTGAGCTACATCCAGGACCAAAAGAGAAGGGCCTTGTGGAATGACAGTTGGCTTATAGAACAAGGAGAAAAGAGGCGTCACCACCACTGACACCTACATAGTGATATGCTTGCAATTATTACTCTGTGAAAAACTGTTGAAGAGATTGAAGAACTCTAAAAAAATGCCCATAGAAGCACAGGATATTGTTCTTTGAACCCTCCTCCTACATAGATTTCTAGCACCCCTTTGAAACGCTCATCATTGTTAATTGCTCTCCCAACATGACTGTATGCTTGGTGACTGAAGGAACCATGCCTGACTTTTCATTACTTCTTCCTGACCCTCCCAAAGAAGCCTTGATACATAGTACACAGGAATAAACTATGAATGAAAATAGAAATTGCAAGAAGAAAAGGGAGAGAGGGTGATGGGAAGGCAGGAGAAATAGAGACTCCCTGGCCAATGAAAAAAGGCTAAGATGTAGCTATTCACACTATTCCCTCGGCTGACTCCATGTGTCAATGCCCAGGTGTACAAAAGTACACCTTATTTTCAGTGTTTCTGGGTTACCATGATGTGTTTATTTTCTTCATAAATGTATTCTTTCCTGATTCAGTATTTCATTTTTTAAATTATCTTACTCATCTCTTTAATAAATAAGATCCTAGAATGTTACTAATTTTACACACATTCCGTTGCCCCTATGAATGGTAAGATTATATATTCAAAAGCCTTATGTCTTCTTCTCTTTTAAGAAAGTCTTTTCTTTTCAAGAAATAGAAGGCTGTTGAATCTCCTATTCATCCTTGAGATTAGTTACAGACTGCAAGTCACCTATGGCTACTCACCTATCTGCAAGTCACCCATCTCCTCACATTAGCAGCCACACTCCAAGCAGTCTTGCTCTACGTTCTTTCAAAATGGGTGCCTAGAATAACACAATAACCATGATGCAGGAAATGCTATGTCAGTCTTCTTAATTCAACCTTACATCTATTAGTAGTAATGGAAAATAGTAGCACATACCATAAACTCTTTCCACTGTGTCTTTGTGATCATGAGGGAAGACACTTGTCTTCCTGGTATTTTCTAAATCAACTTGATAACCTGTCTCCAGCTTCTTTGTAAATCTGTCTGCATGGGACTCATATTCGATATTCTCCGGCAGTCTCTGAGACCGGTTTATCAACTACTGGAAGAGATCCATCCCATTTGAGTTACTACAGCATCTCAGAAAAGGAAAGTAGGTCTTAACATCTGCTTTCAAGTTGTCTTCCAATTTGATCAAATAAAATAAAATAAATTATGAATATGACTTTGAAGTACAGCTATGCCTTTGTACAAGGTGAACTCCTCTGATCTATATTGAACACTATGGCAGAGTAGATTACTTAAGAATACTCTCCTCATTTAATAAGGCAAAACAAAGCCAAAGAAAGTCTGCCTGATTTCAGACTTAAGACTTCAAACTGAAGACAATATGAGAACAGGTGGTCAATGTCTACTCTCAGTAGTCATGCTTGAGTATCAACTCTAAGTCATTTGATGTGGATCCTCTCTGTCTCCTAGAGACATGTTATAATATCTCCCGGTCTGTTCCATCAAATGATGGAACATACTCTAAAACATTAGTAGCTCTCAAAAACAATTTTCTAAGCACTCATGTGTAATCTGTTGTAATGGGAAATGTGATTACATAGCAAATCATCTTCTTCAAACATATTTTCTATTAGAAAAAAACGTGATCAGTTGTTACATAATTTAATTGCTTACCTGATTAACTTTAATTGCTCTATTTCCTTGCAAACAACTTACATCCTGAGGCATGAGGCTAAAGGCATGTGTCTCTGAGACGACTTGAGTTTTATTCCCCAGGACCTACATGATACAAAAAGAGAACTAACTTCCTAAAGTTTTTCTCTGACCTTGACACAAAGCTCATAGCACGGTACCCTGCATGCTAACACAAACTGAGTAAGCATAGCAAAATATTTCTAACCTTTAAACTTGCAATGACTTGATTAATTAGCTTTTAAAAAATGGTTATATTAAAAAGTATCCTATTCGTCTCCACTGTTCCAATTAATTTAGTATTTAAACATATTTATCATCCCTTAAAATAATTAACAGTAGCCAGAGAGATGGCTCAGCAGTTAAGAATGCTTGTTGCTCTTGCAGAGAATCTGAGTTTGGCTCCTAACACCTTCACCTGGCAGTTTACGACCGCTTGTAATTCTAGTTCCATGGGGTCAGATAGCTCCTACCTACCAGCAATGGTGACTAATAAATCTATAAATTAAAAGACAATAGATAACTCTTAAGGCTCATATCAATGCATCTAATCTAATGGAGGCAATTTCAATATTTTCAATGATAATGGCATTTCTTTCAAACCTGCCTCTGTTCATTGTTTCTATTTCTGGTCTTCCTTTTTACAGACATTACATTAAGGCTTGAACAGCCTTCATAAAAAGGTGCTTTGTGTCTGAACAGTAGGCTCCTTTTTTTCTTTTTTTTTTTTTTCTTTTTAATGCTGTAGTTGACAGGGCACAAGAATACTTAAAAGGGAGTTTACCTAGAAAATGCATTTGTCACAAATTTGGCAAGAGTCCACACTTCAAATGCCAACAGCTCTCCATGAGCCCTGGGTTGTCAGCTAATTTCAGCTAAAAATGATTCCTACCGTGGATTTCTTCATTAATTATGCTTAAGAACCAGTTAATTGTCAGCATGGTGTTAAAAATAACTTTTCCAAAGCTACTCCAGTTGTGTTACTGTCCTTTGTACCTTGCCACAGAAAACACAGGATACTCCAGTGACTGGCTCCTCAGGACAGAAAGTGTCTCCTGTTATCGTCTTTTACTCTTGGAGATGAAGGAAAATATTGGAAGCATGGTCATCACGGTAATTATCATTGTCAAACTATGAGAATTAAATCATTTATCCCCGAGGTCCCCCCCCCCTTCCCCTACACACACACACACACCAAGGAAAAATGGAAATAAGTAAATGAATAAACAAAAATAAAAACTAAAGCAGAAACATTCACACCATCAGTAGTTTGAATACAGCCCAAATTAGATTATCTATAGCTCAGAACAACACTTCAGCGTTTCAGGTCGTTAACCGCAGTGTCTTATAAAATGAAGCATGTTTACTGTCATTTCGAAAAAGGTCCTTTCTTCCTTTATGAATTTGGCAACGAAGAATTTCAAAGCGACCAGTGTGGGTTTGTTAGCATGTACCAGCTAAAGCTGTCAGGCCTCATTACCTCCAAGACAAAAATTACAGACTAATGTATTAAATGTTCAAATAGAAACAGGCACAGTCTCCATTCTGCGGTAATGGGATGACACCAGCAGCCGGCAAGCTGAACTACAGCCTCCTCCCCACCCCCTCTGCAGCACGGAGCACAGAAGCGGTGAGATGATAAACATCCTAGTCAAAATGGAATTGCTGGATTTACTGCCAGAAGGATCCAGCCTCGCCACTGTTCCTGTGAATGCGGCGCATTCATTTTAACAAACCCCATTTCAAGGGGTCTGTCACGAAGCAAACACACTTATCTGGCTGAATATTAGCACTTCAGCTCCCAGCCTCAATTTATCTCCTTTAAAAAGAAACTAGAAGTCAATTTCAGGGGTTTGTTCTGATTCTATAAAACAAATTGTTTTCAAGGAATGGTTAATGATGGCATCCTGGCTGAAAGGGGTTGTTTTTTTTTTGTTTGTTTGTTTGTTTGTTTTTGTTGTTGTTGTTGTTGTTGTTTTTAAGTATGTTTTAATTTCCCAGCTGCTTTACTTAAATTTTAATTTGTTTCACTCTGGGATTTGTATCTGCAGATATCATAGATTAGTCCTTGAACACATTTTGTCTCCTCTGAACAGAATAAAGTCACATTTTAAAATCCACCTCTCTGACAACCAGGGTGAACGTTCCCTCCTGGTTATTCATCTTCCATCCAAAGCCACAAACAAAGAGCCCCAAATTTTATCTCCTCCTGCCTGAATTCAAGCAAAGCAGTAAATCCCAGCCTTATTGTCTGAGTATTTATTTATTTATTTATTTATTTATTTATTTATTCATTCATTCATTCATTCAACCTTTGGACTCCTGAGAGATCTAGACCAGCAAATAGAAAGTGGTGGCCCTCACTTGTATAGCAGATGAATACACTGGTCTACTCTCCTTACAAAGGGAAAATGAGTGTCTCCTAGAACTGACAGGAGTCACACCTTAGTCCTCACCAGACATGGCTGGGCATATGCCTTCCCTGTTTTGAATCTTGAGAGCTATGGAGTGACATTGACAACTGTGATTCCTGGTTCTATTCATTTCCAGTAAGCGTCCAAACATCAGTTTCCCTTAATGTGAAATGGAAGGAGGAACATCCACTTTTAACATACAGCCATTGGAAGACTGAGAGATGGAATCAGTGTAATGTACTTAAAACAGAGCATGGCACAACCAGATAGTTCATTGGGTGGTAACGATACTTATTTATTTTGGATTTGTTTTGATTAATCTAAAATTTTCACTTGCCAAAATGTTACATTTTCTATTCATAGAAAAAAAATATTAGATTACTACATTTATAGTAATTTTTCATTTGATGTCTTTCAATTTACATACCTTTTACATTAAGTGTCTGTTCAACTATCACCAGCTTCCAAGTCATGAAATTTTGGGTGGCTCTGAGTTCAGGTATCATGGGGTCCCTACATATCCGTTTCTGCTCTCCATCTCCACCTCTCTATTAGGGTTAGTTGTAAATCACTCCAGATGAAAGAGAAACACTTTGTTATTCATTCTCCACTCATGTTTTCATCAGATATTTTATTTCTTCTGCTACAACAGACTATAAATAGATAGTATAATTTAACAAAATAGCCTAAAATAAAATAATAAAATAAATAATAAACGACAAGTGTTCTAGTTTGCTTTTCTGTTGCTACAACAATAATACCTTGACCAAAGGCAGGAAAAAAAAAGGAGGAAGAAAGTATTTATTTCACCTTACAGCTCGTAGTTCATCACTGATGGAAACCAGGACAAGAGCCCATGACAGTCAGGGCATAACCTAAAGCAGAGAACATGAATGAACCCTATGTAGCTGGCTTCCCATGGTTATTCAGTAGGTTTTCTTTGACCACTTGGTTTCCTGATAGCCACAGTCTGCTTTCTTTTATATGTTGGGTATCACCTTCCTAGAGATGCCAGCACCCATAGTGAGCTAGGCCTTCCCACATCAATGGGTACCAAAAAACTGTAATTTTAGCAGAGAAAATTACCTGCCATATAAGGACTATTGAATGTGTATCATGTTAGGGAACCTTTTGAATTGTTAGGTTATATTTTGATCTTAAATTATGAGTAATGGCTAAACATCATTTTTTAATTTTTAAAATTATTTTAAATGATTTTTAAACATGACATTTCATAAAGTGGTGAATCTATTGGCCCAGTGTGAACACTGTAATGAAGAGAGGTGAGATATGAAGACATCAGTGACATCTTATTTCAGAAAATAATTAGTAAGGGCCTGATCCAAAGGCCTCTGGGCAACTTTCTTTTTTATAATTGTCTGGTATAATATGTATTACAAATCTTTGTTCAACTGGCTTCTTAATAATTTAATAATTGTCACTACACAAATTAGTCAGCTAGGCAATCTTTTTCATATATTACAATTTGTTACCATGTTCTCCTACTCATGAACCCCTGAAACAGCAATTAAGACAAATCTCCCTGCATCCATCAGTACAGTGTAAGGTTCTGGGAGGGACACCACTAGCTCTGTAATAGAAAGAAGGATTGGAGAACAGGCCAGTATCTGATGTCCCAGGGTACCCTTTTCTGACACTACCATGGGCTCTGGGCAGGGTTTCTTTCTCTACAGTTCCTTGGGGATGAGGTGGAATCTTAACTTCTACAAAGTAGAATTTTTGTTGTGTCTAATGGGCTCAGATGTTCTTTTAGTAATCCTTTCAATAACCCTCTGAAGAAAAACTGCATGCAAGAATCATCCATCCTATGTTTACAGATGGGAACAACAGGGACAGAGAGATTGAATGGGTTGCCTGAGGTCATGGAGCAAGTCAATTTTAGAGAGAGGAATAATTGTTCCTTTTGGTCCAAAGCCCCATAGCACAGTGCTGCATCATCACTGTGAGTCTGCTCCATGTGAGCTGCATGAGTGGCAGGGAGTACTGAAGTTGTACCCATGGTGATACCCATACTGCTGTAAACACATACCAGCATTAGACTATCACAAAACAAACCTCAGATCTATAAGAGAAAGATTACAGGATTGTGCCACCATCCTCTCCTCTTCCTCCTATTTATAACTTACTTTTAAACTCTATTTTTGGCCTAAAGACCTAAAAGCTTTTGTTTCTTCACTGCAGCTGATACTCACAGGGTATGTTCTGCCCAATGGAACAGCATGTCTCCTTGGATCAAATAATGCATTTTTCACACCCTTTGACTCTCACAGTAATGTTATAATAAGATGCTACACAAAGTGCTAAAGCTCCAGATAAGATATTGAAGGAACTCAGTACTTAGAAATGTGTTAGTCTGTAAGTAACAGGAAGTTAACAGCTGGAGACTCAAGCAATGAACATAACTACTGTGTATTTAATAAGTCTGAAAATAGACAGTCTCAGGATTGATTTAGCACAATGATGCTATTATTAGATACAAAGGCGGCTTCTGTTTGACTACTTCTCCCATGATTTTTCTACTCTTGTAGAAATAAGAGAATTAATGATAATCCCAAAGATATCAAGAGAAAGACCATTGACTCAATTCACTATGGACACATTAATTAAAGCAAGCTTTTTTATTTATATACATGGGCTGCATCCCCCCAAGGCAGGGTTCAAGAGATCAGCATTGGACATGGGCAAGAAAAGAGTTTTTATAGCTCCAGGGTAGCGGTTTTTTTAAATGGGATATTTGGCAGGCAAATAAATGCAGTTGTAGAAGCAGATGATACCAATTTGGTCATAACGACTCTTGTGAAGTAAAGTCACGGTGTCAAGGTGGTCAAAACAAAATACTCATAAGAGCAGGTATTCAGAATAACTTTTGAAACAAAGGCATGGGTGCTGTTTCATAGAACAGAGAACAAAAAAACCATTTGTAGCTAAGGTTACAGCTGGAGCATAACACAGTCCTTGAGAAGCAGAGGTTTAATCATAAACAGGAATGAAGCTAGTTTGTCTTTACTGTAAGAGTGCTTCTGAAGCCCAAGATGGGGAAAGCTGGTTCATCATTGAATGTGGATCAGTCATTCCACACTAGTTCAGGAAGGGGAGAATTTTGGAAGTAACCAAACAAAAAATTATTTATAAGTTGTTATCTCAGGAATCAGAAAAATATATTCCTATGCCATTCACCAGACCTGGATCTAACTTTAATTTTATAAACTTTGTAAGCAAATTTAAAATAATTAATACTAGTAGTGTCATAGCCAGTATTACTTTATGAAGATAGTTTTATATTGCCTTACTTATTTCCTTTCAGCAAAGTAACCACTAACGTTCCAATCATTCAGTAAAATATTGGAAAGGAATATAGGAAGCTCATCTGGTTTTCTTACTAGCTCCTGATTCTTGATGTAAGTATACTGAAGAGATTCCTGATATCTGTGTGTAATGGGGGTCACTAAACATAATTGAGTTGTCTACCTATAGATCTGGGAAGGTGGAAAATTTCCCTCAGGTGTCCTTAGCTCAGAAAAGGCAAAGCCATCAGGATTCAGCAGAACTCCAATGGGCAAATATGTATTGCATAATGCAAGGCAGCATTTGAAATGGCACATTAGAGCCAATAATGTGACAATTTCCAATTGCTTCTGCCACTCTGCGCTTTGCATTTTAATACAAGTGTTTTATTTTTTACCCATGCCTTGAGGCAAGTCAATCAGGAATTGACACCTGGTTTAAATGTGATAAATAAAATAAATAAAGTTGTCCACAGATATTTTAATGTCAGGCACATGAAAGGCTCTGTGTCCTCAAAGCCACAACCTCAGACTTACTAAATCTGGTCTCCGCGGTAGAGAGAAGCTGAGCCCAGCTCCATATTCTTCACTCGGGTCCCATTAGTAACTCTGATGATGAAGTCAGCAGCAGCATACAAGCAAACCTGTTCTAAGACATGTCAATGGTGGGAGATCACATACTAAGCACTTTATCTTTCCATCTCAATTTAATCTTCACAGGAGATCTCTGAGGTGGGCAAATAACCTTGGTATGTAGATCAAGAAACTGAAAGTTTAAACATATTGACTAACTTGTTCAGGAAAAAAAAAATAGAATATGACTTATCTGTTGCAAGTTTGGCTTTGGGATTGGTTCTACAATTAGTATAACTGTTTCAAAGCCCCTCCAATTCTTATAAATACTCTAGTAGAAATCATTACTTTTACATTCTAACATTCAAAAGCTAACCATTACAAAAAGTTCTCCAGCTAATAAACAAAAGCATTTCCAATGCAAGAGTATGTTTCAAGTTTGGTAAGGCTTACCATAGTGCAGATACTTAATAATTATTGAATTAAGATGCACATTTGATTTGTTTGTGAACTTCCTTTTAACCACAGGCAGCATTACATTATTAAAATCAAAATCAAAATGTGTACAATGAGCAGGATCAAGCTACTACCACCAGGAAGCCTTAGCATCACTGAAGTGGAGTATTCTCTAAAAGGCATGCCTAGTGGTTACAGGCACCAAAATGGAGTCAAACAGTTCATAGCTTAATTGCCTTCTAAGTTTTTATCGTACTAAGAAAAGTCTTGACCTACCAAGCAAGCTGACAGAAAAATATATCTTCTTAAAACCTTCTGACCTTGAAGCACTCATCTCAAAAAATTCTCTCCACCCACAGTCTGATGTGTTTATCCATCATCCTGGGTGTGAAGGAAAATGAGTCTACTGAGACAAGTTTCACTGCAAAAACTATAGATTTGAAAAAAAAGAGAAAACTACTTGGGTGCAGTTACAGCCTGCTTGTTGTTTCCAAAAGAATATGGTGGGAAATATTGTTGTCAGGCCTTCACTGCCTGTCTGTGTCCAAGGGAATATCTGAAATCTGTGGAATAGGTGACTTTCATATCAAAAAAAGTATAAAATATCATAGCAAATATTAACTCAGCTTTCCCCGAATAGTAATAACTTATTTAAATTGCTTATTTTTCACATAGACTCTGTTATATATTAATTTTATAAATTTATAAAATCTGAGCACCACACACAAACACATGGATACACATATGCACACACAGAAACATACCATCATCATCATCATCATCATCATCATCATTATCATCATCCATCCATCCATAAAGAAATCAGTGCCAGTTAGGAAGCACTATTTATTCCATTCCTGCCAATATGACCTCACTAGCCATTGCTTATCTAATTCAAGCCCTATGAAAGTTAAAATACCAGTAACAACTATAATCATATCTCATTATTAGTGGTAGACATTTCTATAAAGCCACGATGAATGAGGAATTGGCAAATATTGAACCATTGCACCCAGGGAAAATACAAGGATACATTTGTACTGTCATCAAGCCACGAATGTATAGTTTTTCTTATGTGTTTTCTGTAAACAGACACCTTATTTTAAGAGCACTAGTGGTTTGATCACATGAACTCAAAGCCAATAATACTTATGCACAAAAAGAGCTTACTTAACACATTTTCTTTCTAATAAGTTGTTTTCTATTCTGGAATAACAGACATGAAGCTTTAAGCCAGGTGACATTTGAAATAAAACAAAAATTATCAACAGAGAGCACAGATATGCAAGAATGTGACACTAAGGAGACCTTTGAAAGGACACTCGTGTATTATTAGGCTGAAGCAAGAGGATTCCCTTTAATTTTGTCCAATCTCAGTTGGAAATGTGAAAGAAGTGTAGCACCCAAATATCTACTTTTCTTTTATATGTTTTAAAAAAGTAAAGTCGGGAAATGCGAGGTTTTTTTTTTTTTTAACTAAAAACAGCTTTCAGTAAGAAAATTTTAAAATATACAATTTGTGAATAACAATGATCAAATATACTTGCTAATATGTTCAAATCCTCATATGATCAAATGTTGATTTCTAGACTGAAGAGATATCTCAGGGGTTAAGACTATAGTGCCTACTATTCTTGCAAAGTACCAATGTCTATTCTCAGCACCAAAGCTGGAAGGCTCACAACCACCTATAACATCAGCTCCAGAAGGATCAGATGCCTTTGGTCTCCAAAGACATCTGCATTCATATGTACACACACAAACACACACATACAGAGAGGGGGGAGCAGAGACAGACACAGAAACAGAGACAGAGACAAAGACACAGAGAGAGAACGACAAAGAGAAACAGAAAGACAGAAATACACATACAGACAGACAGACAGACAGGGACAAAGAGAAAGGGAGAACCAAAACAATTTATATTTATTCTCAAGAATTCTGTAAATTGATCAGGTCTTGGGACTAATGTATAGTAGCATATGCAAAGTCTGTAACATCCTCGTTCTGTTAATGGCATAAGTCTACACCTGAGAAGACAGTAAGCACCCAGTGCAGAGACTGAGGTGCTGATTTGCAAGTGCTCACAAAAGAAAAATCTAAATTACTGCTGCGATACAGCTCTAGAATGATTTTTCGTCACTTATTTATTCAGCAAGTTAAATTGAGGGGAGTTTACATGGTACCAAACAAGGCTGCTTCCTCTGAGTCCAGTTTCAGCTTTATAGGGGATACACTGCTGAGATTTGTTGCTTGGTCTCTTGCAAGAGGAGGGAAGAAAGGCTTGTGTTTGCTTCTTCTTAAGTCCTCTTAGAGTAGTCTTTTCTCATGGCCAGATTATACTGGAACACGAGAATGAAGATAAGCTAAATGCATCAATAGCCTTCATTCTCTTCAGCTTGCTACAGAGCAAAAATGCATGTGAGAGCAAGATGAAATTGTGAAAGTATATACTCATGTTAATACAGTATTATTGATGATATTTCATGTTAATATGTTATCAATTATGGGAAAAAATTAATTTCATTTTCATGTCATCAGCTTCATGAGATAGATTTTGTTTGTTTATTTTTTTGTTTTTTTGTTTTGTTTTGGTTTTGTTTGGGTGTCTTTCTTTCCCGAAATGAGTAACAATATGAAGAATCCCCACAGATGGATATTAAGAAATTTTTGAAGACTTGCTGGAAGCTGTAGGCATATGCCCCATCTCCCGTAGTTTAAGGATTTCAGACCATTACTACAACTAGGTAACAGAGCATTTATCATGGCTCTGATAACAGAAGGTACTTTGAAACTCAATGCTGATACAAAGAATTTATGTACCTGGAATTGAATTTTTAATGTATAGAATTAAGAAACAACAAGCCAAGTTCATTTGCACATAATCTGAGCTTGAACAGCCAGTGTGGAAAGGAATTCACCTCTTCTCAAACCCTCATTGTCAATCGTGGTAACATCATCCATCATCCAGTCAGTCTGTGACAGGGAGAGTTTTAAATCATGTCTTGAATTCAGTTTTTCATCATCTATGTCTTAACCCTAACCATCCAATTCACAAGAGCTGGAGACTGCATTTTTTATGTGCACCTTAACTTTCTTTTATTAAGTTCAATGTGTTCTTGGCAAGCTATCATTAACTTTATTACTCCTATTTAATCATGTAAAAAATGACCAAAATGAAGTCATTGTCCTGTGTATTCTCATGTTAGTGAAACAATAGTTTTCTATGTTCTTTGTATTAGCAAGGGAAACGTATTTCCCGTGTTTGAAAATACTAAATTTGAAATAGATGGATTCTATATCAGTAATAAACTATAAATGTATCAAATCAATATCATTAGCATACTGTGATGTGTACATTTCCTACTAGTTTACTAATTCTTGAGACACTATATCATGCAGCTCAGGTTGACTTCAAATTCACTATATAGCTAAGGATGGTCTTGAACAGAATTCTGATACTCTTGCATCTACTTCCAGAGTGTCACTATGCCCATTTCTCTGATTCTGAGGAATGATGGATTCTAGATAAACACTCTACCCAGTTCTCATCTACTAACATGTTATCAGTAACTAGTATGTAAAATTCAGAATTCACTTCACTAGCCTCTGAAACAAACTAAATTATACGTGACAATAGTAGTCAATCCCATTCTCTCAGCTTTGCTTACAGTTCTCCCACATACTTCAATGAGTGGCCATGATTTCGGCCTTGATTTTATAGGAATGTGAAGTGAAAAGGGTTCAGGAAGGACAGGAGCTACTTAAGGAAATATGATTCAGAAATAGAACCATGACTTCAAGCAGTAAGAGTCTAAGTCCTTCATATCAAGAAAAAATTAATCATTTTATCTCAGTTTTCAGAACCAGTAGACGCCAGTGTGGTAAATTATCACCCTGAATGCTGTTACAGAAAAAGAGGACCTTTGAAGATTTTAAAGTAAAATTTCATCACCTCGGTGATCTATGATGAACATTCATTTTTGACTATGTTTGAAATGAGCCTTGCTTAATGGTTCTACCTTCAGACCTGATTAGAGTCTCTCCCAACACCATAAGAGATGATGATGACTGTTTTCTCTTTGAATGACTTCCAAAAAACATTCGTTTGTTCCAGTAAACAGAATAAAAAAAAACATATTTTCACAGGACAAAGTTGGATACATTTTTACAGTTCCTTTCTGTACACTAAAACAAGGAAATGTGGCTGCTGTGTCGATTTTGACATTTGAAAAATGGTCAATCATTTTTAATAGCTGCTCTCGCTTAATATTAAGACATGTGCTAAGGAAGTCAAAATCAATTCGTTGTTCAGTCCTTAAAGCCTGTAGAGAGTATGCTAGTTCCTAGACACCATGATGTAAGAAGGGTGTTACTTATGAACCACTAGACCACGTTGCATAATTCAAATAGTAGCCACTACATGGTTATATTTCTGTGTCCAATTACTAATTTTTCTTATATCACCTCATAATTTAGTGAAAGAATGCAATGCCACTGTTTTAAATGCTTGTTACAAGTTGAGAGACACCAAAATCTTGAGAGTATAGCTCAGCATGGAAAAGGAGGTGATTCTACTGCTACACCTGAGAAACTGGCAGCTTGGAGAGGACACACAAATTAAACAAATGATATGTAATCTGAAAATAATGCAACTGGACAAGAAATCCATTCGAATATGAACTATAAACTGTACCCCTTCTCATCAGTGTTCCAAGTTATGATGATTTTTCTGTTTTTTAGATCTACTCTATTAAAAGCAAAGATCCTTGAGAGGATTGTAACTGCTGTTTCTCTTCCTTCATTCTCAGTCATCACACTGGACTGAGTCATTTTCTGCTATGGATAGACTAGAGTAAATCTAGGAGTGACCTTGTAACTGGAAAGCAAATCAATGCTTTCAGGTAAGGGAAGGAAGGAAAAGGAATTAGGCCACTCATTCCTAGTTTTCTCAAGGGTCCACCTGCTATATGTAGTGCTTCCCCCTGGTATCTTATGACAGTATGAATGAGCTATAGAAACCTGTGAAATCATAAAGGGAAAAGAGCCAGAATCATGTTTTGAGGGTACTGATGTGCACAAATCCAAGAAAAGATTCTTGATGTCATTTTTTTCACATGCTTATATTCTATTGTTTCATTGATTGCAAATGACTTTGAATATAGACTCCTCAGTGTGTTACCCATGTGTCTGTCTCCTGCATAAAACATGAAATTGTCAACTTCCGAGAGCTATACAGTTGACTGCAGCCACCAGAAGTCATTGATTCCTGTATTTACTTCTTCCATATTTCAAATCTATTTTTCATGCTGCTTGTCACATTGGCTTGACATGTGTCACAGATCCTGCTACATGCTGAAGTGATGCATAACCATCACAAACTTTTGAAAGAATAATACATTTTAAATGTTTCTCCATTCACTTTGATATACACAGACAAATATCAAGTACCAACATTTATGGAAGTAATATAAATTAATTACTTCTCAATTAGACCCAGAAAAGCTCATAAACAACAAAATAATCAAAGAAAGAGAGATTCTAGATTCATTTTTTTGAAGACTTTAAATGCATTAAGGTAAAAATGTTCATTTAAAAATGGTCTTGAAAAGCTAGCAGATAATAACCTTTCAACCTTTGTCTTGTTATCACATTCTTGCATTTCAGTCCCTGGGATTCTCATTTAATTGCACTACTGATTTTCTCTGAGATATCTGGAGATCCTTCCGTTTACAAAGGATCAATTTTTCTCATCTTTTAAGTCTTGCCTCTTTTCTGAAAATTATTATGAGTTACAGAAAATGAGAACTATAAGAGGAAAGAAAATCATTTTAATCCAATAATGTAACATTTATTCATTTGCTCCTGCAATAACACACAGACACAGACACACACACACACACACACACACACACACACACACACTCACACGAATGAAACTAAATAGATACATAGCTATCATATAAAATTCTGTATGAATATTTCATTTATTGAGTTGTATTGATACAATGCAAGAAGCAGCGTTTGCTATAACCTGGTGACCCATGACCTAAGAAGGAAATCTAGCCAGATTCCACATCAAAGGTATATCACAGCAATAATTATAGAAGAAAAAGCCATGAATTCAAGAGGGGACAGGAGAGACATGGGAGGACTTGGAGGTGGGAGAAGGAAGGACAGAACTGATGCAGAAACAATGCATTCATATGAAAGTCTCAAATTTTAAAAAATGAAGACTCATGTCATTCCATTCCTTTCTATCTCAACATGTATGCAGCATCACCACCACCCCAAAACTCATGCACCATAGACTCTGGCCTCCTTCCCAGGTAAAAGTACAGATTAAAAACTGCTATGATCTTTTCACTGAGCAAATTGTGTGTCTATATATTTGTGTTTGTGTGTGTGTGTGTGTGTGTGTGTGTGTGTGTGTGTGTGTGTGAAAAGTAAACCCAAATTGGAATTGGAATTGGAAAGATGGCTAGGTTGAGAACACCTTCCCAGGTAATCATGACAACTAAAACTGGTACCCAGCACCCATACAAATGCTGACTGGGCTTGGCAGCCCAACTGTAATTGCAGTACTCAGAAGGTGGAGAAAAGGGGTCCTCTGGACAAGCTGGCTAGCTAGAGCAACTGGTGTGAGCTCCAGATACAGCTGAGAGGCGATGCCTCAGTGAATAAGGTGGAAGATGAGTGGATTAGATTCCTCATGTAAACCTGTGGACAGAACACTACACTGAACATAGGAGTACTCTACCCACACAAATGCAAGCACAGATAAAGACATGCACATTGCATGCACATTCATGAGCATAGGAAAAAGTAAGAGTAGACACAAAAGGAGATGGCTTTGATGTTAGTAAAATGGAAGAAAAAAGCACTTTGCGACAATACATTTGATACTAATTTCTATCATTCTCACTTTCCACCCAGTGTATATGTTAGAATTTACTGTTTTCTAGTCTATCATTATTATTATTTGTTTTCATTTGTTATAGGGTCTGCTAATAGCCTAAGCTAGCCTCAAATTAACTATGTTGTCAAGGATGACATTGAACTTCCAATCCACCCATCTCTATCTTTAGTGCTGGGCTCACAAGCCTGCACTACTGTCATTCCTAACTCTCTGATGCCATTTGCATCAACTCTTGGCACCTGCTGCTACTACAGCTCCACAATTGTAACCTATTAGGTTGGTCTACAGACAGTTTCTAATATTTAAAGTACAAGCTGTTAACAGCAGCAGTCATACATATATCAGAGCACGTCTTCAGTGCCCTTTTGTTAAGACTGGGAACTCACACAGGCCCCCATGCTTCTCCACATCCAGCTCCTCCCTACCTCACCTTGGCTCTCTCTCACTCTCCCTTAGGTCTCTGCCTCTTTTCCTCTTTTCAAAAATACATTTTACTGAAGAAGAAAATGAAGGTAGGGACTGTGTTCTTCCTAAGAGGGGAAAAAAATATCTTTTTTTTTTTTTTGTGGTTTGCTCATGTAACTGTCTAAAGTCACCAATGTCTGGGACAGCACATTGAATTTCCCCATCTGATTTGTTTACTACTATGTTTCTGACAATAGGCACCACTCAAGAATACTTGCATACACTGGAGACTTACTCTTTTTTTTTTTCTGTAATTAGCCAACTTTGATGCCATTTGCCCTTCTTGTCATCCAGATCAGCAACCACAGGTAATGCTGCAAACCTGTTATTCTCTAAATTGGATCAAGTCTCTAACTCCTCTGTGTTCCATCCAGAACTGATTTTATATAGGACAAAAGCTTCTATTGCAGCCCCAAGGAGAGCTCTGTTTTCACATTATTAGTCACTCATTTAATTCCATGTGCTACCTTTCTTTAACTTGACACTTTAATCTGAAGCCTTATTGATAAGGTTTAAATATCTGTCCTGACACTTGGGTGCTTCAGAAAAAGAGCCTCGCAGATGCCATTATATTGTTACCTGCACTGCAATCCAAGCTTGAATCCGTTAAAAGGAACAAAACTTTTCTAACTCAGAAAAATACTACTGGTGGTTTTTAAGGAATCATTTCTTTTTTGTTTTGTTTATTTATTTACATGCGTGCATATCTCTCTCTCTCTCTCCCTCCCTCCCTCCCTCCCTCACTCTCTCTCTCTCTCTCTCTCTCTCTCTCTCTCTCTCTCTCTGTGTATGTGTGTGTGTGTGTGTGTGTGTGTGTGTTGTGTGTGTGTTCATGTAGATTCAATTCAGGATTTTACACATGTTAGACATTCATAAATCATTTGTAATCTAGATAAGCTTATTTATTCTGATTATTTTGTAATTTCAGAATTTGGGAAGGGTGGGGCAGGAGGCTCAGGAGTTTAAGGCCAGTCTGCCTCACAACCAACCAACCAACCAACCACAACAAAATTATTTTTAATACAGTCTCTTTAGATCAACAATAGTATCCATATGTTTGTTTGCATGTTGAGATAGACATGTAGAAAATAGCATCCATGGCTACAGACTGCTCTTGTTATGTGGCAGAGTTTGGCCTTGAACTCTTGAGCTTCCCCTCAGGCACCCCAAGTTCTGGGATTACAGTATGAGCCACATACCCAGTTCTTTTTTATTTAACATTTTCTTTTCCTACCAAAGAGATTGCTATATGCTTACTAAAATTACATTATTTAGGTAGGAAAATATATATTAAAGGTATCCTGTAAGAAAACATCCTTTAAAACATCAAAAATCAAATTAGTACAAGAATATATCTAGCCACAAAGTGAAACTCCATGGAAATGCCAAAATGTGGAAAATAAACGAATATGGGCTCTCAAATGGGTAGCTGTGAAGACTGTTTAATTCTTTGAAAAATTTAATATAGAGAAGAAATAAAATGTAGTACAGTCATTAGAGAAAAACAATTTATGAAAAAATAAGGTCTAATAAATAGAAAAACAATTTATTGAGATATGATCCTCAACAAACATGAAAGTATAAAGAGATGAATTCTAGAACCTTGTGTCCTACATCGAAATTAACATGACTGGGCTGGAGATAGATAAGAGGGCATAATGCTTTTCCAGAGTACGTGAATCTGGCCTATTGCATCCATGTCTGGCATCCCCTAACTCCTTTAACTCCAGCTCACGGTGATCCAACATCTTCTTCTGGCATCCTTGAGCAATACACTCATATATAAGTAATTAAAAATGAAATAAAAAAATCTGTCCAGGCATTATAGCATATACTTTGAACCCCAGCACTCAGAAGGCAGTGGGGATCCCTGTGAGTTCAAGGCCAGTCTGGTCTCCGTAGCAGGTCTCAGAGCAGTCAAGAAGAGTGAGATCTTGTTTCAAAAAGAAAGCTTTTTAATTAAAAAAACAACCTGATTAATCTAGGGAAACTGTATTAATTTAGTCCTTGTAAAATTGATATTTACAAGGTGCTTACCATGTGTCAGGCTCTATTACATGGGTAACAAGAAGACAAAGTCAATGCTCTTCACAGCCTTTGTTTGCTGTCATTTGCTATTCTGTTATTGTAAAGGCCCATAGGTGCAGCATGTGCAGATCAGTGCTCGCCACCATAGTTCCATGCTTCTGTAGTCTAAAGGTCTCTGACAATTTTCTGTCGATCCAGCCACAAGTTCTCCTTACTATCCACTTAATAACAATAACAACAACAACAACAATAATAATAATAATAAACAAAAGAAAAAAGACAAAACAAAATAAAACAAAAACCTTAAAATTTAAAAATCTTTCAAACTACAGGGAATAAAAACAAAGTGGTCAATCTCAGTAGGCTGCCTAGGAAAAAGAATTGCAAATGAATGCTGAGCTGTAGTATTTAAAAATAAAGTGGCCTTTACTGCCTTAAATGTACAAATGGTAGCATCAGAGTAGGGCCAGACTGACGGTGCACTTAAGAGAAAACTGTCATGCCCCACTGTCGTGTGGGACAGGGTATCTAGAGAGTAAAGAGTAGAGAACTAGAAAGGAGAAAGATGTATGTAGAGAGGGGATCCTGTAATTTGGCTTAACCCAGCTCTGGGGTGTGAGAAAATACTGAAGGCTAGGCAAAGAATCACCTAAGCAGAGCAATGGAACAATTTCTATGGTTTATGAATGGTCTTTACTTTCAACCAGCCACACCAGCAAGAACCCTTTTAATTCTCAAGGTACCAATAAGCATACTCAGAGAGATCTGCACTGTATCTCATTAGTGAGAAACATTCTAGACTAGATTAAGCACACATGTCTCATTCTCCTTAACATATCTGGAGAGTAAGAAGCAGAAGAAGCCTCATTTTATCCCTGATCAGTAACTATAATATCAAATTTAGTTTTCATTGATAACTGTGTTGGTTAGTTCCTGGTTTTAATGTTTGATTTTGGCTTTGGTTTTAGTTTTGGTTTTAAACCTTGAAACAAGCCAGAGTCATCTGGAAATAAGGAACTTCAATTGAGAAAAAAAAATCTACCAGATTACCTGTAAGCAAAGTCTATGAGGACATTGTCTTGATATTTGGTTGATGTGAGAGGAGCCCATTCCACAGTGGGCAGTGCATATCTGTGTTTAGACTGCAGGTAGTTCTGGGCCGCATAAGGAAGGGGTGAAAGCCATGGAGAACAAACTAGTAGGCAACACTCCTCCATGGCCTCTGCATCAGTTCCTGCCCCCAGGTTGCTGCCTGAGTTCCTGCCTTGCCTGGCCTGACTATCCTCAGTGATAGGGTGTGACATAAAAGCTGTAAATTGAATAAACCTTCTTCTCCCCAAATTGCTTTTGTCAGTAGTATTTAACATAGCAATTGAAAAAAAAAACAACATGCACAAATATTTTGTGATGAATTAAAAGGCAATATATATATATATATATATATATATATATATATATATATATATAGAGAGAGAGAGAGAGAGAGAGCCATAAGTAAATAAATTAATACAAGTTGACCTAGAAATTAGATATGAAAATCATATAGATAAACAATCAGTCTTTGAATAGTTCTTAAATAACTCTACTGCTATACTGCATATATTTTAGAAAGTAAAAGGATAGTTGAACATGTGAAGGTATGCATCCAAGTTAAATATCTAATAAGAACTGCGTTTCTGAAATAAAAAAAGAATACAGTATGATTATCAACAGTTTAGGAGTTACCTAAAAAAAAAATAGTAAGTAGCATAAAGGTATGATGACAGAAACTACACAAAATGAAACACAGGTAAATAGGAAATAAGAGGAAGATAACATCAGTAAACAGTCAGGAAAAAGTTAAGTAATCTAAGTGTGGATACAGGGAGAAAATAGGAAAATCATAATGTGCCTACACAAAGCAACCTAAGCACGAACACTTCAAAGAATAATATAATCAACATGTTTAGAAATGGCAAACAAAAAAAAAATCTTTAAGGCATCCATTCTCTACAGATGAAAGAAAAGAATGAAAGTATATTTGTTGCTGAAATAATACAACACAAAATAAAGAAGATCAATATTAATATAGTCCTGGAAAAAACTATCATTCCAGAAATCTATATGTGTTCAAATTAGTTTTTAAAACTGAAGGGAAATCATGACATTTCAGAAGAATTTGCCACCAGTCAATCCCCCACAGTAAGTAATATCAGAGGAAACATTAAGAAAATACTATTGACTGAATATGGGCTAAACAAAGGAATGACAGACACTAGAAATTACATAAGCCCTTTAGGCCATGAAGTGTATACTCAAATTAGTACAACGTGATCATGGAAGACAGTGTTAGACAAGTTCCTGAATGGAGTGCTTGTACTGCAGTTGTTTAGGACCAATTTTGTGGTTCCTGCAACCTCAGCTCTGCAAGATGCCAAAAGTGAGCAAAGACTTAGGAGGAAGAATTGTCTATGAATTTGAGAGTAAAAGGAAATTTTACCGTAGAGATCCCACTAGTTTTCTTCATCTCATACCTGAGGGAGCATAAGGGAAATTCGTGCCACATTTTAAAATTTGTACCTCAAGCTGAAGAAGTCAAGTAAATGATGAAATCAATGTTTCTAAAAAAGACGGGATATGAACACTTCTTGTGGTAAGCCCTGGCTATGAGGAGAGGAGTTGACTGTAGGTGTTGTTCAAAAGAACTACCCAAGAGAGTTGGTGAGATTATGTAGCCAGTCCATGGAAATGAAAGACAGATTCCTGAAGGAGTGTTGTATGCAGTTCTTCAGGGCACAGCTTACTAATGTGCAAGTTACAAGCTCATACCTAAATGTGAAATGTGAAAAAAATTACCAAGAGTAAGGCACTCTGAATATATGACAAACAAAAAGTTAATTCAAAATCAAATGTATGAGGAATCCATGATGTCTGAGACACCAACCACACATGAAGCATCACATGACTTCACTTTTGCTATGGCTCTGAACATACATTTCTGTAGGCTTAGATTATTTAAAACCTACTTCCAATAAGGGTTCTCAAATGCTTTAACCCTCTACCCTACCATCCAAAGAAAGAGGAGGAAGGATAGTAAATAGGACAAGGGGATGTGAACCTGTTTAGAAGTAGCTCTTTTGGGGAAGTCCAATCTCGGTTTTTCAGGATACCAGCGGTCTAGTTCAGTAGTGTCAGGTAATGAAACACAAATCAGCAGTGGTGGCACAATCCAGCAGAAACATCCAGGCCTCTGACAATCAGCATGAGTCAGTGTGAGTGACCAGAACTAGTTGAGTTACCAAGAGAAAGTCTCTACTGTGCCTCACTCAGCAAAGTGAAAATTAGGGAAGATGGGAGACTAATGGCACATTGCAAAGCTAGGTATGCAAGTGTGCCATCTCTGGTCACTGTTCATGCCCTCCCACCGGTCTTGCCTCAGTAAAAGACCTCATGAGTCTTCATCATATGACACATCCAGAAACTTCCATTTCATATTTCATTGTGCTTTCCCCTCAAGGTATACAACACCAAGTAACACTGGATTATCTCAGATAAGATTAAAGACTACTGCATATTGTGGGCTGTAGTGTTTTACTGGACATACAAAGTTTTCTGCTTCTATTTTTTAAAAAAATGATGGTTTAATCATAGAGAGCAAAAATTTTGCAAATATTTTTCTATCATCATTTATAAGCATGTAAATATAAAATTAGTATCTCTTTGGGTGATAAACTTTCTTCTGCCATTTCATGTTGTATATTTATTAAAAGTAGCATTCTCAACATTGCTGGTTAGAAAATAAAGTACTGATCAATTTTGAAGAATATTGACTATGTCTAACATGCTGCAGCATCAAATGTCCAGCCATGGTTAATTCTTCATGTAAAAATAAACAATCACATTTTTTTCTTTCATATGCACATCTGCTTTCCACTATAATAAGTAGTAAAATTATATCATAGAATTTTTATTAAAATAAATTTCTTTATTATTTATTGGTAGTAAATATTTGCTTTATGTTCATATTGTTTATACCTATATACATGGGGTCTTGCAAAACTCCTCATTTGGAAAGCTGTCACCAGTGCAAAATATTTAAGAAGCACTAGTCTAGAGAGGTAAAAGTATTATAGGAAAGCCATTCTGCAATGGAAGTTTTGAAAGTACCCCAAGTATTTGTGAAACCCATAGCTCATAGTAATTCAGCTAATAATTGCCTGCTCTCTCATCAGCTTACTCTGCAAACTAACATTTCATTAGGAAATAAAGCAATGTTGTCAACGCAGGGAAGGAATCTATAGGAGATGTCTTAGTTAGGATTTTACTGCTGGGAATAGGCACTATGACCAAGGCAACTCTTATAAGGACAACTTGTAATTAGGGCTGGCTTTTAGAGGTTCAGTACATTTTCATCAAGACAGGATCATGACAGCATCCAGGTAGGCATGGTGCAGGAGGTGCTGAGAGTTCTACATCTTCTTCTGAGGATCACTAGAAGAAGTCTGGCTTCCAGGTAGCTAGCAAAATGTCTTAAAGCCCACGCCTACGGTGACACACTTCTTCCAACAAGGCCACACCTACTCCAACAAGGCCACACCTCTTTGGGCCAAGCATATTCAATGCACCACAGGAGAGAAAAATGAAAATCGAATACTTTCTAGTGAGAGACAAAACCTACTACATCTTGAGACAGGCCTCCATTTTTAAAGAAAAAGGGCCTGAGAACTTAACCTGCAGCTGAATCCAACCTGCACTCAAGTTCTAAGAAGAACTACATAACTTGTCTCTGGTCCAAACCCTAGCTACTTCCTAACAATAGCCAATCAGGATTAGTCTTGTAGTTCCAGATGTACTTTCAGACAGTTTGTGATTGTTCATGGTTTTGTCTCAGAGCACCCACCCGTCGGCTCAAAGGGCAGCATATGTCATAATAGTCATCCAGTTACCAGGCTAGAAACTGCCTCACTTGCTCACTGTTTCTTATGAAACCTTGAAACCTTGTCCCACTGAGAGTTTGAGATTTTACGCTCCCATCCTGCTGCGTCAGAGATGGTGGTGAGCCCAAGCTCTAGCTTGAATAAAGATCTTCATATGACTGCATCGGAATCAACTCCTTGGTGGTCTTTTGGGGCTTGCAAATGCTTCCTCAATAGGCACAACACTAGGAAGCAAAAAGCCAGCAGTGAGCAGTTAAAACGAGGCAGGCTAACTGTGGGTAGTGGTTTGGGTAAGCATGAGCCCTAAACTAATTATTTTCCTTGATAAGTTGCCTTGGTCATGGTGTTCTGCCATGAGGCAAAAGAATAATAATGAAGACACTAGGTACAGAAAAAGAAGAGGCAAATTGCAAAGTACTTATAAACTAAGACAATCACAGAATTATATTATAGTAAATACACAAAGCCAACTAGAATTTATCAGGATGGCTCTTACATGTCCTTGTCTTCATTGTAATGTCATTAGCCTTGTGATATTTCCCTCTCCCATCTTGCATCTGAGAACATGTCACATCCAGAAAACATGATATAAAGTTAGAAAAGGGAGTCAACACTGTTGGAGAAAATCCTGACTCCTTACTTGATCAACTCGGCTCTCCCCACCCCACCCCCACCTTCTGACTCCCACTATAAGTCTCAGCTGAACTCCTTTCTACTCAAGCTTGTCCATCCAAACTCAACGTGGCACTTTTGAGAGACTTGCACTCAGTCCAGGACTGTCCACGTTTGCTATATAATAAAGTTTCTCCCAGCTGCTTATTTTTATCTCATCTCTAAATTCTTTTTTTAATGGGGGGGAGAATGTATTAGAGGTCTGGTTAGAAGTCTCGGTCAGTTCAAGTAATAAATATGTGTGAAAGATTCCTGCATGGTGGTAAATGCCTTTTATCCCAGCACTCAGGAATCTGAGGCAGGGAGATCAAGAGTTCAAGGTAAGTCTGGATTACAGAGGAAAACCTTGTCTCAAGAAAAAGAAAATATAAAAGGGAGAAGATAATTCTTCAGGTGGAGTGTGTTAAGTTATCCAAATAGGAGCAAATACCTGGTTTCAAACTCAAAGCTAAGTCTATTAAAAAGAAAAGCATACCTTACATCATTTTATAAAATCCATTTTTAAAATCTGTTGAATTTCTTTTCTTTTGAAAGGAAGCATGAATGTATAAGATGTCTGTTTGTAGAAGTATCGTCAAATTTTTAAAGAAACACTCAAAGAAATGGTGTTTCTTCTGGAGTAAAGTGTACAGCACTGAAGAAAGGAAAACCATTTGCTTCTGTATTTCTTCTGATATTGGAATCTTGCTTTTTCTCTTAATATATTGTGGCAATCACTGTGAATTGCTGCCCATTAGCCAGTCATCCCTTTTATTAGGAAAGCCCCTGGGTAAAAGTGTGCTCAATGCCCTAGTGAAAGACTGTATATAATCAACATTAGGTATAAAAAGCTTGACCACTGAATTTTTTTTCTTTTCTTTTTTTTTTATTTTCCCCACTCTTCTGCAAAAGGGAAATAATTTACATGTCAAGCAATAAGCAGGATCCAGAAAAAGATCAAGGCTGCCTTACTTCCTTCTGCACTCCATGAATACAGATTGATGTCTAGTGCTGGAGCAAATACCCCATCTCCATCCAAAAAGAGCAAGAACACTTTGATGGAGACATTGTAGAGACAGTAATTCAAAGCCAAGACCTTGACTTTTTGTTATGTATTATCTCAAGTGTCTGAGAGTCAGCATCAGCACCACCTGACTCCAAACCTCCATACAATCAGAATATTGACAAGATTCCATGGGGATTTACACACACTACTGTGTGAGAATCACCTAGGAGGGGAGTGGGAATATATATATATATATATATATATATATGAACATATTCATGTTTTCAATTTAAAAAATTACCTAAAATATAAGGTGTGATCCAATAGTGGAAAATGTTCACATAAACTATAAAAATTGCTAAGAGGATATTTGTTTTTGCTGCAGTTACAGAAAAACAAATATCTCAGGTTGTGAAAGAAGTTCCTAAAGATATCTTTCCAGGATCTAAAATATTGTATAAAATTATCCAAGATGTAAATTCTTCCCATGGTCCAGCCTGTATAAAGACTGACTTGGCTGTAAAAGATTTCAGTAACAACTTATAACAGCTATAGACAGAAATATAAAAATAAAACACACGTGAAACAGCCAAGCTTTAAAAGTTTTGACAAATTAATCTTTGTTCTAAAGCTGAATTGTAGATCTAGGTACTGAACTAATTGTACCAATCAAAGCAGATTCTTTTATGTTCATTTATTTTCTTCTGGTGTTTAATCACTAGATGCTAACTAAAAAGCACAGACTGGAATCACCTGCATTTGGTGCAAACAAGCTCCTGCCACTAGCATTTTTCTTCTCCTCAATGCTCAGTTGAACTGCTTATGTGTCCTGGCTCTGCTGTAGAGAAATGTTGGGCTTGAATCCCAGGATTGATTCCCCCGCAATAGGATTGTCAGCTACTGAGTTCTGTAAAAATTGTCCTTCCTTGAAATCTCAGTTGTCAAGAGCTTTGCACTAACAAAATTTCACAGGATAAGGAAGAGAAGCAGAAAAAGATGACAAAATCAATCAGTTTTATGGTCATATTCAAAACATGTTTGCAGAATGGAAAGTGTACTTATCTGGTAAGCTGAGAAGGTATACAGTATATTCCATAAACACATTTCGTTAAATACGCATGCAAAATTGCAGTGGAATGAGGCACATGAAAATAACTTAAATGCATGTTTGCAGCAGATTGAGCATAGTGCCACTGACAGTGAGCCTTCTAACCTACACTTCTGAGGAAAAACAGAAGGGCCAAATAGCTCCATCCTTGTTTTCATTTTTATACGTAAAATATCAGAATGATTACAAAACAACGTGATAATTCCATCAAGTTGGTTGTACATTCAAAGAAGGATACTCTTTTCTTATTTTGTAACTACTTTCAATATTCTTTTCTACTGGCTAGTTTTCAATAGTCAATATATCCTACACAGTCTCCATCCTGCGTTGCTCTATGTCTTAAAATCTCTTTTTTACATCCCCAGTTTCTCCAATCTACTTTACAATGACCCCATTCCCTCACCTGGTTCATAATAAGTACTAAGTATTTCATTTTGTTATAGGTTGGCCTTCCTATAGAAATACAGTAGTTTGCTGCTGGTACTAGCTATCTTGTCCATGGATGAACAAGAACTCTCTGGCTGGCTTCTGAGACTGGTTTGGGGGGAGGCAACTAGGACTGAAATAGTAAATTTTCCCTGAGGCTGAGTGGGATTACGATATATGACCTTGGATTTCTGTCGGCAGATAATTAGCCTATTTCAGATAAGTCCCTGACCTCCCTGGGCTTCCTATGTTTTGCAGAGTCAGTTCCGCTCCAGATTCAGGACTCTCCGGGGCCCCTCCCACCCTTCTTTAACTTGAGTTCTCTGGTTTGCCTCTTTCCTCTCCTGTACCACCCTTCCCGCCAGGCACTAAGCTGGGAATAGTTTAGACGGATCCACTCAAAGAATGTGTTTCATAACATTGAAAATCCAATTGTGCGGGCTTTTCTCACACAATTATTTTTAAAACTATAGGTAAGAGGGAAAGGCTCAAGCTTAACTTTTAATGAGTAGACACTAAATTGTCATACCTTTAAGCAATGTTCCAATTCAGAAACAGGCTTCTCCTCCAAGATTAATTACCACTGTCTGACACTATTACCCATTGAAATGTTTTATAAGCCCACAATACCAAGAGTTTCAAAAAGTGTCACACACCAGCAATTCCTATTACTGAAAACATGAATATGACAACTGAATGTAATGTTCTTAGGGAAGCTGCCCCCAGGCGATTCTATCTAGCCCCACTCCCCTCCTACAGGGGCTGGTGAACTTGGGCACTGACCTTGGCAGGAATACCTAGGATATCCATTAGGTTGAAGCTGCTTTTTAAAATATGTTGGAAAATAAGGCAGCATTCTGTTGTCAACAACCAAATATGCTCCTTGGTGTCACCTCTTCTGTTTCCTTACGCACATTTGCATAGCAATTGCCAGAGAAAATCTCTCTTTTCCCTTCTAATTGGGTTGAATTGCTCCTAGATCTGTCTTCTAGTCCCCAAAAGCAATAATGAGGGGGTGGAATATGTTAAGCTAAAAGGTAGAATTATTTAAAATACTTACAAACTGATTTGAATGCCAGAGTGGGTGTCTCATATCCCCTATCCCCCCCCCTCTCTCTCTCTCTCCCTCTCTCTCTCTCCCTCTCTCTCTCTCTCTCCCTCGTGTATGTGTGTGTGTGTGTGTGTGTCTGTTTCTCCCCGCCCTTCCTCCCTGTCTTTTGTGTGTCTTGATCATGTTTTTGCTTACAGACCTGCAGTAATTTTTTTTTCCGGCACCTGAGAATGTGTAATTGTGCATATATGTTATTGAATTCGTCTAAAATACAGACAACTATGAGCCTGCCTCTACTTTAGGAGGGCTGGGCTGAGAGCATTTTTACCTCATCTCTGGGACAACACAAACTGGGGATGTGGAGAAAAGAAGAACAGAAACTGTTTTTGGATTTGTTTAAACTTTAGAACTTGTTCTTGCCAAGTTTAGAAAGCTTCTCATCTTGGGTTTCTAGTAGTCTTTCTTTTCTAACATTTTGGTCCAGCAGATGTTGTTTTCTGTGTATATCTCTAATCTCTGGCCCTCAGAAGGCAATGAGACCCTACTTTACAAAACAAGTACCAACTCAGCCAGGGCAACGTGGTGAGATTCTGTCTGAA
Organism: Grammomys surdaster; assembly: GCF_004785775.1. NCBI lineage: Eukaryota > Metazoa > Chordata > Mammalia > Rodentia > Muridae > Grammomys > Grammomys surdaster. The sequence goes on along the minus strand of NW_021604597.1, from coordinate 18,718,836 downwards.
AGAGAAATAGGAAGAAATCAGATTTTTTTACCCACTTTTCTCTCCTGTCCTTTAGTTTGTCCTTTCTTCTCTTCACCCCCAGATTCTCTTATTGAATCCTTCCTATAAGTAGGAAAAATTACAGACTAATATATTCTAAGACTATCTATGAAGCACTGTCACTGTCAAAAGTATTTCCAACATTTAATTTAACTTACTTGCTATATCAGAAACATAGGAATGCATATTTGAATCTTTCAATATCACATTTTACTAAATAATAATAAATTAATACCATAAACCAGTAATTTGCCAGATATTCCAGGCTGAGATAAATTTATTCTTTAATTTCAATCTTAAGTATAATATTAACAGATTAACCATTATATGTCTGTACGTCTATGAAAGTGTCTATACATAGGTTACAGAACATCTGTAGAGGACTAAAGCACAATAGCACAGTTGAAGATGTTTCAGAGTCATGAGGTGCCCGTATTGCTAAGGTACCGGAGGAAAACGCTTGTGGACATTGCTAGAAAGGCTTCTGTGGTTGCTATAGAGCCAGGCTTCAGGATCAGAGTTGCACAATGGTGTAGAGCAGTGGTTCTGATGCTTTGATTTAATTGGGAATCTGTGTTTACTGCCACTGAACGTCCTTGCCCCCAATTGGTTCTTGATCAATCAATAAAGATCAGTGGCCAATAGCTAGGTGGAAACAAAGAGGAGGGACTTCAAGGATCCCGCAGACTAGGAGAGAGGAGGGAGCGGAATCAAATGGAGATACTTGGGGGACAGAGATGGAACAGACTCACAGCTACAGGGGAGATATTCTAAAACGTACGGAAAACGAAAGTGGCCCATGGAAGGGCAGCTTGAGGGTGTCTTGGGCAGAGAGACCAATGAGCTTCACCTGGTGGGTAGATTAGAGATGTGAGCAAGAAGTGAAGGGAGAGGAAGGTTAGCCAAAGGAGGAGAGGTGCCCAGTCATTGAGTTAGCCATAGCGTTTTAATAGTACCTGGTGTGTGTGTGCGTGTGCGTGTGCGTGTGTGTGTGTGTGTGTGTGTGTAGTTCTCGGATCCAAAGATAGCTCATGGGCTGGTGCTGGAATGCAACCAGCTGGGAGCACAGAGCAGGACAGCAAAAAAAAAAAAAAAAGAAAGAAAAAAAAAAAGAAAGAAAAAAAGAAAGAAAGAAAGAAAAGAAAAAAAGAAAAGAAAAACCCTCCCAAAATAGTGAGGGGCAGGACTCTAATAGGACAGATATCCATCATGGTAAGTTTAGAAAGATGGATGGGTATGTAGGCAAATGACAACTCAAATAGGGCATGTGAGCAGTGGGGAACAAACTGAGAAAAAGCCACACTGACACTAGTGATTGCTTTTTTCTATCTCCAAGGCTCACATGAGGTGCTTAAATGACAAGTTAGTGAGGACCACAACTCTAAGAAACCCGGTGAGGGGGCTGCACTCTTTCCTTCATCTGGGGTGTTCAAAATCTTACTGCACCTAATATACCATATTTTTCAAATTCATGACCTATTTTCATTAAATATATATATATATATATATATATATATATATATATATATATATATATTACCTGTTTGGTCTGTATAATGTGTCTTGCATATATTTTTTCAGGCTGACCATTTGCTACTTGAATAACCAACTGGTATGCTCCTCTCTCCACTTCCTCTCACTTTGGTCTCCTGAGAAGTTTCAAAGTTCTCGTGATCACTGTTTCTAGCTATTTCCTCTGAAATGAAACATCTTTCTTCGAAGAAGTTTGGAGGCTCATAAGATTCATGAAGCTACTAACTGACATAGCTCAGGAAAATCACAACAGTTACAAGATTCACAAGATTCTTTTCCAAGGTTAGTCCTTGTTAAGAAGAGATTCTTCCATGGCTGTTGCCTGAAAACTGTGCAGCAGACTACAGGTGTGCAACTTTTCTGAGTCATCAGCCATTCTGGATGGACATTTATGGATGCAGTGGCCTTTGCTTCACCCATGTTACTAGACTCCCTCACCTATGCTTCAATAATAACCCCAATGAACTCATAAACTCACCCAGCTATACCTGGACAGAATAATTTATTTGGCCTCTCACTGGTTCTTTATCTGGGAAAAATAGATGTTTGTTCATATTTCTCAAAGAAAGGTCACATATCCCTCTTGAATGAATTCAGATGAAACATAGAAAACATTGTGTAGAAGATAGAGTTTATTGCAAAATAAAGTGGGATACCTTTAGGGGTGATAGTGGACAATGGCCAGAAAGACCATTATGCTAACCTTTATGCTGAGGTTGACTGTGTACTGCTTTTACAAGATTCTGGAACAGACAGACATCCTGAGAGGCAATTTTCCGCCCAGGTGATTGACAGGCCCATTAAGATTAACTCTTAAAGGGAGAGACAATAGAATATCCTATTATTTATTTATTTATTTATTTATTTATTTATTTATTTATTAGCAGATAGGTTTGTCTCTACCAGAACCAGAACTAAAATTCAGATCACTTTTTTTTTGGCCAAAAATTACATAACAGAGCATCTTAAAAATAATTTAACAAAGAAAATAACAAAATCTATTTAAAACTGCTTTGCTTTACCAGAAGGAAATATTCTTACCTAAATTGGGCCCAACAAAGGCTTAAATCTTAAGAAGGTGCAATTATATTGCTTTTTCCCTTATTTGGCTCTATATTTTGCATTATAAGGAGTGGCAAGTGTGGTATTTTTCTCTTTATTAAAATTAGTGTATTACTATGTAAGTAGGAGGTAGTGTTCAAACCTAACAGATCTTCAAGTCTATTAATATCTGACTAGCTATCTAACAATTGGGGTGCCTATGTCATACCTCTTAATGGCTGTCATTTATTTATAATTAATTATTTGTATGTGTTTATGTTGTGTGTGAGAGTGGAACTGCACATGTATCATGTTATACTTCTGGTAATCAGGGGACAAATTCCAGGAATTGTTTTTATCTATATAGTAAATAGGGAAGAAGAGTCTCTTGATTGATTGATTGATTGATTGATGACTGATTGATTGCACACATTAACTTGTAATGCCCACAACACATCTTTACTTTATTTCTTTTTAAAAAATTTTTACTGCTTCTTTGTAAGTTTCACATATGTATTTCAGTTATGCTCATTGGCCTGTCATCCCCTCATATCTGCCACTCACTCTTGAAACCTTCCTCCAAAATAACACACACACACACACACACGCACACGCGCACACGCACACGCACACACACACACGCACACACAGCATAGGAAACATCTCTTTGTAGTATGAACTGTAGAAGCTGCAGTACATCACAATATGTCTCACAGCGTATTCCTCTGTCAATGAACATTCGTTGCAATGAGTCAATAGTCTGGTTCAAGAACAGGGGGTGGGAATTTTGAGGGTAGGGAGGTGGGAGTGGGGGGGGGTAGATAGAGGTTACATCCACAGAGAAGAAGGAGGCGGGGTGAGGGGATAGGGGGTTCCTGGGTGGGTGGGAAATGGGGTAAGGGGACAACATATGAAATGTAAATAAAACATCCAATAAAAGAATTTAAAAAAAAAAGAAAATGAGAAGATACTGAAAAAAAGCAACAACAACAACAAAAAACAAACAAACAAAAAAAAAGAACTCTGACTGCTGTGACGCCACCAATATTGAATCCTTACTGGCCTCTTCCCTGTTATTCTGTTGTTGCCCTGTATCACTGAAGTCCTGCAGCTTTGGATTTATAGCACCAGCCCTTTCATGTGCTCTAGCAATTCATAGAAGACTTAAACTTGGGGTTGGCCAACTCAAAGCCCTGCATCTGAGCCTGGGTGGTAGCTGAGCTGTTCAGCTGGCCAGCTCTCGATTATCTGTACCACCAGAGCAACCTCTCCAGTATGGCTTTAGCTAGGCCACCCAATGCTGCTACCTGCAGGAGGCAGAGTCAATTCTCCTGCTCTCATGCCCTCAGGGCTTGGCCATCCACATTCATGCTTCCAGAGCTAGACTCTGCTGCTCAAGCAAGGTGTGGGTCCCACTCTCCCAGGTGCTGTGGCCTATGAAGGGCTAGCATAGCTCTCTCATCCTCCCATGCTCTGGGCTGGCCCACCTCTGCCTTTGCTATGAGGTCAAGCTCTACAGTGTTACCCAATCATGGTGCAGGGCCTGCTCTTCCAAGTGCTACAGCCAGTGAAGGGGGCAGGGTCTCTCGGGTTGCTGGTCTCACACTGCTTACTCGAAATAACTAGTCTCAGAGTTTCTTGGCAATTCTCCTCTTTCTTCCTCTCATCTCCTTACAGAAGTGCTGGTATTAGAGAGGAGCTCCACTCCGGTTTCCAAGGATCAAATTTGAGCTCTCAGGATTGCACAGCTAGCTTGTTCACTGACAGGATTTCCTGGCACCCTCTATAGAGTCTTCTCTTTAGATTGTTAAACAGCTATGTCCCTAGATGTATTACCTCATCTTCCCTGAAATCCAAAAGAAAAGGAAATTAAGAGACATAAATTAGTAAAGAAATAAACATAAAAATATGTTTATTTATCTTGGTTTGTGGTGGTGAGAGAAGTCCAATTTCCTCCTTGGCATGCTTGTGACCATAATTGAAAGTGAGAATATGACCAGGAGTTAGTGCTAGGAAATCTGTACTCACAAAAGGCTTAGTAGAATTCTTTCTCAAGAGTTATATTCATTTGATAAGAGTGGTATGGAGAGGAAGAGGGAATGGTATTAGTCCTAAAGATGAGAGGAGAAAGACTAATTAAAGAAAACTTTGTATCCATGTACATGGGCTGTCACATGTAGATATGGAATAACAATTAAGTCAATCAAGTAAGTATGTTTCAATATTCTTTTCTAAAAAAAAAAACAACTTTTTAAACCTGTGTGCCATCCTGGGACATTTTCAGAGTTATACTGAACAGGGTTACAGGCAGGCTGAAAGACAGGAACACAATTCAAAGAGTCAAAATGAATCTTCACGGTAGATAGGTCTCAGGGAGTTAAGACTATCAAAAGGGTTTGTAATCCTGGTTGTTAGATCTCAGAAAATTACAAATTTAAAGAGAAATAATGAAGTAAAGCTCAAAGACCACAAGCACTGACCTTAAATAAAGTTTATTGCCATCTTAACAATTTTAATTGACATATGTCTATTAAGAAAAAGAGTATTGTCTTTATTGAAATTCTAGTTTCTGGGCTGACAAAAGATTTCAACCACACTCTGTGTTGAGAGCCTCCTTTTCATTGATAAGTCCCTATGAGTACCCTAAGTCATTTTTTCTCTTTTTTTCAGTCTCTTTCTTTCTCTCTTTCATTCTTTCTTTCTTGTTTTCTTCTTCCCTTCCTTTTTTTGTTCCATTTAATGGCATCTCATGCAGCCTACACTAGCCATAAACTCACTGTGTAGCTGAGGATAACCTTTCAAGCATGGACTCCTGTGCTCCTGCCTCTAGGTCCCAAGAATAGGAGCTAAGGAGTTGGAGCACCACTCTTGGATATTCCCATCTTTCTATCCTTTCTCATTCTGAATTAACAATACATGTGATCTTATGTTACCAGTACAGTATTGATATTTTAGTGACCTTGATATCATTTGCAGTTGGCATGAACATTGAGTGATTATGTTGTTTTATTTATTATTTATTATATATGCTTATTCAGAATAAAATACAACTAAACATCTCCAACTCCATGTTCTGTGTCCTTTAAAGCTGTGTACTACACGGTAACACCATACAATATTAAGAAAAGGACCAGTGTGAGTGTTTCAAACCTAGCGAGTATTGAACTTCTGTGGGAAACTATGATGGAAAATGAAATGTAAATGGAATTAGAAGGAAATAGGAATTTCTCTACATCTCACAGGTATTCATAAACAGCTGTAAATAATGCGGTAAGTCAATCAGAAACTACTTATACTCAGGAAATCTTGTAACTGATGTTTGGAAAGGAAAAAATAAGTAAAGGATATAGACAATATGTAACAACAAAGTCATTACTTTTGAAATGGAGATAACAGATACAGTAAAAGCATGTCAAAGGAGAGCATGAATTAGATAGCTAGTGTCTGGGAGATGAGAAAATATTTCAGCTGTGATCTGAAAGATGAATGGATCAAAATGGTTCAAAATGAGGATATGGAGATTCTTTTGGCAAATCTTGAATAAGCAGTGAGGTGAGGTGAGAAATGACCTACACTATTTTTAGAATATAGAGGACTGTATGGCCATCCATGTTAGGGGCACCAAGAATAAAAGTGATATTTCACAAACCAAGAGAGGCCTGCACCAAACAAATCACAGAGAACTCCTAGAATAAATCTTAGTCTTGACAAAATAATAATAACAATAATAATAATGATAATAATTGAAAGAGATGGTAATGCTTACAGTAGTTAAAGATAAAAGCGGCCACATAAACCAATAAAGAATAAATAAGAAGTCAGAATAATGTGCAGGAAAGTGCTTAACAGGCAAGTCCACATGTACAATATTTACTTAACAATCCATTGTATGAGACAATGCACATTAAGTTACAGGAAGAGAATATGAAAATATTTAGGATATATGTATAGATAGATAGATAGATAGATAGATAGATAGATAGATGTAAATCAAATACTGACCGAGGATGCAGAGGAGCCAGGGATAGAAGGTGTGATGGTTCACTGGACCAGGATCTCTTTACCACAAACTTTGGGGACACTTACCTTGACACACTGAATTTGAAGTGGAAGAGGATGTGCAAAGAAGGCAGTTTAGTCTGGACTTTTTAGGGAAATGGAGAAAAGCAGCCTAGAAATTAAAAGTTGAAATTGCCCATGTGTGAGTGAAGAGAGGACTTGGAAAGGTGTAAAATGAGGAAATGCTGAGACTGTGACAGCACAGAGGAGGTAACCCCTAAACATGGATCAATACAAAATAATGGAGTCTGGATGGAATCCAGTAATGAGTGTGTTTCAGTAGGAAAAGGTTATGTCTGGAGGCAGAAAGTGACATGTGTACACATATGCAACTAAGAAACATCCCACGAGGATCACAGCAAAGTCATTTTGGAAAGATATGAGAATATGGCTTTGTTCCTTTTTTTTTTTATTTTTGTATCTCTCACAACAAATAATACTGAACCACCTACAAGCCAAGAGTTCAATAAAGACATAAAACAAACACAGACTAATTTGATAGAGACATTTCCATAGAATTTGAAGAAACAATATTTCATTTAAAATGCGTATGCCATCATTCATTTCATTATAGGACTTATAGGTTGATTTATTTGCCAGGAGTAATATATGCATGTGCTGGCTAGTTTTATGTCAACTTTACTCAAGCTAGAGTCATCTGAGAGGCAGAAACCTCAACTGAAACCTTGTCTCCATAATACCAGGATGTAGGAAAGCCTGTAGGGCATTTTCTTAATTAGTGATTGATGTGGAGGGGCTGAGCCCATTGAAGTTGATGTCATTCCTGGGTTACTGGTCCTGATTTCTATAAGAAAGCAGGATGAGCTAGCTATAAGGAGCAAGCATATAACCAGTGTTTCTCCACGGCCTCTGCATCAGCTCCTACTTTCTGTCCTTTACAGTTCTTGCTCTGACTACCTTTGATGATAAATTATAAAAAAAAAAGTAAGCAAAATAAACCCTTTTCTCCCCCAAGCTGTTTTGAGTCATGGTGTTTCATCACTGTGAGGACAAAAATCAAAATACCTCAGCAGAACCCCCCCCCCAGACCACCAACAATTTGCTGAAAACAGCCAAAAGAAAAATAACAAGTTCCTCCTAGGGCAGAGTGACCACGAATGTAAGAACAACCAAGGACAGGCCTTGACAAGTCTAAACATGCCCAAATGAGAAATGGGCCATCTGGTGTTTTTCTTCCCCTATCAGGAGGTCTGAGGTTTCATGGCCAAAAATACGAGTCATCATGACCACCAAGAAAAGCTTGCTATGCCCGCCAAAATGATAACTTACACCTATCGGTGATGTTTAAAATACCCAATCAAATGTAACCGCGCCAAAGTTTCCCGCTCTTCCCTTCCCCCTGCTCTGCTTCCTATATAAACTTCACACTGTCAGAGCTCGGGGTCGAAATCCTTCCCTTACATGGGATGCGTTTTCGACCCGAGGGCCCCTCGCCAGTAAACTACCTTTTGCTATTTTGCATCAAGCCGGTCTCCGTGTTTCCTTGACTACACACAACTCCGGGTGAGAGTGAGGTCTCCCTCTCGGGGCCCCTTACAATCACAATGTAACCCTAAGATAGTATATTTATTATTCCCTAGTCAAGAAAATGACCACTGTTCTTTTAACCATTTGAGAGTATGGTACTGAATCAAATCAGGGGTTAAATTTAATTTCAAGGAAGCTCATGAAGAAGGAAGACCAAGTGGGGGTGCTTCAGTCCTTCTTAGAAGGAGCAACAAAATACTTAAGAGAGCAAATATGGAGACAAAGTGTGGGTCAGAAACTGAAGGAGGGACCGTCTGAAGACCAACCATTCCACCTGAGTATCCATCCCATGTGCAGTTACCAAAGGTAGATGCTGATGTGGAAGTCAAGAAGTGCATGCTGATAAGAGCCTGAAATAGATGTCTCCTCAGAGGTCTGCAGGAGTCAGACATATTCAGAGGCAGATGCTCACAGCTAGCCATTGAACTGATCATGGGGTTCTCAATGGAGGAGTTAGAGTGAAGACTGTTGGAGCTGAGGGGTTTGCGGCCCCATGAGGAGAGCAACAATACCAACCAACCAGTGCTCCCAGGGTCTAAACCACCATCCTGGGAGCACTTCGGCAGGGATCCATGGCTTCAGCTATATATGTAAGGGTGGAGGGCCCTGCTGGGCATAGGTGGGATAAGAGATCCTTGATCTCATGAAGGCTGGACGCCTCAGGGGGTGGGAATTTGAGGGTGGGGAGGTGGGAGTTGGGGGCTAGGTAGGGGTACATCCGCAGAGAAGTAGGAGGAGGGGTGAGGGGATGGGGGTTCCTGGGTGGGTGGGGGATGGGGTAAGGGGATAACATATGAAATGTAAATAAAACATCCAATAAAAAAAGAAAAAAGGAAACTATTATAAATATTTATTATATATCATGTAAAAAATGGAAACATTATTTTTTTCAAGATAGAGAAAGAAACATATCAATAACTTACACAATTTTAAATAGGCCCCAATTATCACTCAATCACATGTACCTTGACTTGCTTAGACATTTTACCTTCATACACCTTTGCAGAAGGCTATGCACATTAATCCTGGTCTGTAGACTACCTCAACCCAAATAAATACCATGGGGATATATAAATGAAGAAAATAAAGTTTCAAAAAAGTAAGGTTTAAATCTGAAATTCAAATAGACCTATTTAAAACCAATGTTCTGTTTTAAATTCCTGCTGCACATTATTATTACTGTTTCTTGTTAATAATTATTATTTTATTACACTTTTAAAAAGTTTTAAGTGGAAAAATAGAAGATAAATGTAACACATATTCATGAGTCAAGAAAATGGGTTTGGTTTAGAATAACATATTATTTCACAAAAAACAGTAATTTGTCAAAATAATATAGAATATTTCATAATAAGGCATTTGCCAAGTATCTGTTAGAGATTCTTAGAAAACCTTAATATTTACATTGAAGCTTCACATGTAGGGCCCTCCATGCCTTTACCCTATGTTTCTCTCCATTTAGATATTCTTGAGTTTTATTATAATAAATCCTAATTTTAGGTATATTGTTTTTTAGTTCTCCAAATCAAGTGGATTGTCTTGGGGCAGCAAACTCACTAAGCATTCAGTTAGATGCAGGTGGTCTTAGGTTGTCTGAGTCTTGGTTCGCATTGGAAAAAGGACAACCAGGTCTCAGATGTGCTTTAGGTGGTAGTGGCAGAACGATATCTCAGAGAAGTTAGCCATTATCCGTTCCCATCCAAGATGATTTAAATTAAGCTTCAAAAAGTTCATATATATGCATATATAAGAGAGATAAAAGAGACAGAGAGAGAGAGAAAGAGAGGGAGAGGGAGAGGGAGAGGGAGAGGGAGAGGGAGAGGGAGAGGGAGAGGGACAGACAGACAGACAGACAGCCTTACGGCAGGGACTCTTACTGAATCACTATGTGCTGTCAGATTCTGTTAGTCATGTGGCATTGTCTTTTTTACTTTCCTTTTTCTTCATGAAATTCAAATAAATAACTCAAATGATTTGAATTATAGTCATTTTGTGATAAAGTATGCTGATAACTATGATTGGGAGTATTGACCATTTATAATAAAAAAATTGTCAATCTGACCCAAGGCCACATAGGCACAAAAAAGAAAGAATGTCTTTCTTTAACTCATAACTCTTGATTGTTCTCATTCTTCTTCTGAAAAGGAGCAATCTTCTATTTGCTTAGATAATCTTCTTCAATGTTCCTACAATTATGTTTAATTTACCCTGTAAATTCTGCTCTCGTTATAAAGTCAGCTGAAATTATCAAATAAGTAAGCAAATGCCAGAATTTTCAGTTATGATTTGGACCATTTCCATCTTATTCATTTGTATTATCTAAAAGTGTAATGATCAATATAATTTTCAAAGTCCTAATTGACAATTTGGTTTAAAAAATTGCAGTGTTTTCCCCCATTGATTAATGCTAATCTAAGTAAAACTGTCATAAAAACCTAGCATAAACTATAATTCCATTAAGTTATCTTTATAAGCAAGCATACCTCTCATTTAATATAATTAAGCCAAACGCCTAACATTCATTCCATATAAACATTTACAAATAATGGTTTGCACTGCTATTATAAATCATTAATAATTTTCTCTGCAAAAACATCATTTACTTGTACTTTTTTCAAACTATTTTGCATAGCATATATATATAAACAAGCTCATTCTCATTGTCTTACCCAAACACACCCTTTTATCATTTGAGCGTATCTAGAGGAGCAAGACAAGACACTGATCATAACATAAATTAACCCTTCTCTTTAGCACTCCAGAGACTGAGTTTTTACATATAATAAATCAGTAACTCTGGATTCCTAATGACTAATGAGTGCCACACTGGGATCCCCTGGAACTCCTTGTTTCTGAGGCAGCAGCCTTTTAAAAACAGCTAAGGGTTTTCTGAGGATTCTCCTCCAACCACCAAACGGTTGTATCAACAGAATTCTCCTCAACAGAATATTCAAATTGATGGCTCATATTTACTTGCTCCTTCCTGTTCTTTCTTGCTAACCATAAACTTGTCTTGGAGTGTTATGGACACACGCTATAACAGAAATACAGGGATGGACAGATGTGGGAATCACAATGTGTGTGACTTGGGAGGCTCCAAAAAATCAGGCCAATTTAGGAAAAAACTAGTGTCAATAAATTGTAAGACATTATCAGTTATTACAAAGTCATGAGGACAGACACTGAGCTCAAGTATAACATTTTTTCCTTAAAAGTCACCTTGATAACCTCTTGGATAACTTCCAAGATGAAGGAGCAGAAAGGCTGTGTGTGAGTGTGTGTGTGTGTGTGTGTGTGTGTGTCTGTGTCTGTGTCTGTGTCTGTGTCTGTGTTTTGTGTGTGTGTAATTGCAAAACATTTTGACATTTCTCTTTTTTATATACCAAATATATTATTGAACTAGGTTATAACACTCTTCATCCACCATTTCATTATGGTGAGAACACTATCAGAATGAATCTGGCAATTCTACGAGCAAACAGTTATAGACTTTTGAAATCTTCCAGTTAATTTACATTTAACTACTAGACTTCCGATTTTTGTTAGTTTTGTTAATGTGAACACAGTGGCGGCATGTAAAATTTTGACTTTATTGTTGTTTTATAATATGAAAGTTCCTCACACTGTGTTTTTCATATTATAAGCATAAAGTGGCCTATTTAACAGTAAAGTCAAAATTTTACATATATAAAATGCTAGTTTATAATCTCATGATTTTCCTGATTAAAAATGATTATAAACTGCCATTTTATGTATTTATGAATGCATGTGTGTATGTAGTTGTGGTTTTTTAAAGACAGGATATAACTGTATTGCCATGGCTTGCCCAAAATTCTCAATCCTCCTGCCTTAGTCCTCCAATGCTGAGATACAGTTTCCACCACAAAACAAAGTTAAACTGTCATATACAAACAAGCTAGCTACATCAACTATTGGAAAAGGGGAACGCAGTATCTTCTATGTTTCTGGAATTCCTATTCAAACAAACTGGCAGTACAAAGATAGAGGGAAGTTCTTAGACCACTTTAATTCCAGTTTCTAGCTAAGGGTTTCTATGATCGCCTTCCAATGGAAAGACTTCTTAGGGCTTTTAGAATTTATGCTCAGAATTATAAGACATGGTCCATAACCGTGCATTTCTCCAGCAGCACCATGGACAGCGTCAATAGCGCCCTCTATCGATGTGGAGCAACAGAACTGGACTACTATCAACCACAGAATCTGTAGCAAGCCTGAGTCCAGAGGTCTTCTTGCGGTTCCACAACAGACATGATTATCGCTATACCTGTCTGCGTCTTTATTTTCCTGTTCACACTGACATTATGTTGACCATGTAGCACACTTCCACACTTGAAAAAGAGCACTGACACCTGAAAGTTTTCCAGTGCCCTCCATACCACACTGTGGCACATGCATAATCACACTCACACACTCATCTCTTATACACATAGCAAAACAAACTCTGGTGGGTATACATATCTTCCATTATGGCAATAGAACAAAGCTATGCAATATTTCCCCTCATATGTACAGAAGTGTGATATTTCAACATATACTAATCCCTTTTCAAATAAGCCATTTCCAGAAACAGATGCTACAGAAGGGCTGTTGTACAGCTCGTCTACAGCTATGAAAACAAGCTACTCAGAACTCACGCGCATTTGGTAGATAGTTCATCAAAGTCACTAATACAAAATGAAGTCAAAAAAATCCAATCAAAAGAAACCAAAAGAAAAAAAAGAAATCAAGAACTGATTACCATAATGTGCCACATCCTTTGGCAGAATAACCCAAGAGGAAGCATCATTATCATTGCTACATTGCATTCTTCATTCATTTTTTATGAACTAAGTTTTGCACATACTTTAGAGGTTAGCAATGCATTACATATTTTTCTGCTGCTTGATTTAACAGAACGAAATGCCCAAGAGGAATTTATTAAAACCAGAGGAGGAAAAAAATTGTGATTACTCTTAACCTCTGCCTGTAACTTATAAAGGCACTCATAAAATGAGTATCAAAGTCCACTCCAATCGCAAAGTGAAATATGAGCTGTTCTCTTACTCAATGCTACTTAGCATTTAAGCACTGGCATTAAGACTCTGTCAGCTAAAACTGTGATCTCCGTTTATGCTAGTCATGCTCCCACTTTCAGTCTCCAAATACATAGCATTTCCTATTTTCTAAATTCAGTAAATACTGTGTAATTTAGGTTTTATTTGTTTGGTTGAGTTTTTGTTCTTATCTACTTATTTATCTTTTTAATGGTTTTGGTTTTGGTTTTATTTGTCATTTTTTATGGGGCATAGTCTCAGTGTCTCACTCTATAATCTAAGATGACTTCCAACTTGCTCAGGAATTTCTCTGTGTCAGCCTCCTAAGTGCTGGCTTACATGCATGTGCTACCACAGCTGGTTTTGTTTTATTTTTAATTAAAGGTATATAATCAATGTCATGTACTATAGAATGCAGGATTCTCAAATATCACCACTATAGGCATAAATATCATCACATTATCCTTACAAAAATTGCTTGAAAACTCAGAGAAGATAAGATAAGAATCATTGAGTATTAGAAATTTGCCTTAAACTAGGTCTTTCAATATGCAGGATTCAACTGGGCTCTTGAAAAGATAGTAACACCACAGCCTAGTAGAGCTAGAGGCAAGGAAGTAAGGAATTTGAGAACAGGAGTTTGGGGAAGTTAGAATTTACTTGCATGGTGCTTCCTACTAGATGTCTGATGTCTCTTTCTGGAAGTTCACCCTAACTAAAGTCCCCTGGAATAGTAAGGCTGTGCTAATTAAGGGACTGGAATAGTAAAATCATGCTAAGCAGATAGTAAGCCTGGTTGGGGTGCAGAGTTTCTGCTTCTAATGTCTTAGCAGTTCTAGGAGAAAGTGTCAACAACAAAATAATAGTCTAAAAAGTTTGTGTTTTCAGAGCATGATTCCCAACATAGAATGACAACATAAAAATTATAGTTAAGCATAATTGATTTATTGTAAAGTACGAAACCTGAGACCAGCACAATAAAGTCTTGTTTCTAATACTCACAATAGAAACATAAAACAAAGTTATTAAATGAAACATATTTGATATCATTTGCTTTGTGCTTTTAAAAATAGAATCTGACTATTTCACTGAGTATAGCTCATATGATTAGGAGTGTATTGATTGAATGAAAGACATCTGAAATATTCTCCTATACACAGCAATCTGGTAAAGAAAGGAGAATCAGATAAAATACACAGTAAATTCTTCTTAAAGAAAATAAATATTGAGGTGAACTTTGAAAGTGAAGCAGAGAATTTTAAGTACAAAGTAAATCACACAGGATATATAATGTAACTCTTCCCACTTGAAGATGAGGGCAGCTGCCAGTGCAGAAGGAAAGAATACATTTCTATCAGAGGAAGTGATCAAGGGGTTGCCATTTTGTAGTGCACATTAGTGAATCTTAACAGGCACAACAGTATGATAAGCAAAGGCTTGTGGGACTCTAATAAAGCCAGCATTCTCTGTGACATTAAGACAAAGGTCCTTTCTTGCTTCTAAAATTCCATAACCTTGTTTTGGTTAAAAAGGCAGATGAGTATAAACAGAAAGGAGAATTTGGGGAAAACTTGCAATTTTATAATATATTTACAGAGCAAATAAAAATCTAGACATGGATGGCAGAGAATATTAATGAAGCGGGAACAAACCACCTACAAAGAGAGAGGAGTTTCCGGAGTCAGTTCAGGCTGTTAAATAACACTGTCCCGTACTAGGTGGCAGATGAATATTAGAACTTTGTTTCTCAGAGGATTAGAGTCTGGAAGGCTGAGGCTGGAGCACCAGCATATCAGATTCTAGCAAAAGCCTATCCCTGGTTCAGAGATGGGTCATTATATTGTATACACATATGGCAGAACAGAGCAGGAAGGAAGCCAGTCCTGTATGTGTTCTCGTAATGGTAGTGGTTCCATTCAGATGTGTTTGGTCCTGCTGGCCTTTTTTTTTTTTTTCTCAAAAGCCTACCTAACACTATCCCATTGGGACACAGGATTTCAACTCACAATTTTTGAGGACAAATATTCATTCTATAGCAAAGCAGAGGGAAAAAGAAGGAAGGAAATAAGGACAGATTGGGGTGGGGAGCTAGATAGAATCGACACTACAAGTTTCAGAAGAGCTGTAATACCACCACTGCTGAAAAAAATTTGTAGCTCTATAAGAGCCACTTAATGAGAACTTATGGAAATTTTGATATGTAATGTGCAATAACTTTTTACCATATTAACATCAAACCCCAAACATATACAGTAGATATATCATAGTGCCAAGGCAAGACCTAAAAGAAAGATAAATTTGCATATAATAATTTGGCAAGAAAAATACTAATCACCTGTATTGAGTTGCTAAAGGCAATGGAGTCTGCATAAAAGCAAAGCGTGCTATTCTCCAAGACTTGGGCAAAGAAGAGGCTATGAAAAACATTCCTAGGTGATCATGTTGGGAAGAAAGAAGAAAGTGATTCAATTTAATAAATACTATGTGCAGAACACTTTTTCCATTTCCTACATTACAAATGAGGATACTAGGCTCCTTAGTCATTTAACTACATTACGCACCTACTTTACACAACTAGATTAATTTTTCATAGAGACTAAGCCTTGTGATATGGCAGGACAAAGAGAGTCTATCTCTCATCCTTTAGGTGTTAATTTACTACATTTCACTTTGGAGAACTTACCTGACTGCTGATGTACATCTGTCTTACTTTTAGGCCCATATTTCCCAAAAAGAAAAAAAAAATCCCTGCAGAGCAGATTTGAAAAGGAGGCAGTAAAGTGATTTGGGGGAAATAAATTTTAGTTTGGGGGGAGGAAATAATTTCCAATTCCAGACTCCAAACTTCTTCCCTGTCCCTTCTGTCCTAACTTCAGCCTGCAGGTAACTGCTGTAGCCTAAGCTGGTAGAGTCAAGTAAGAGGCAATAGTCATCTACAGCACTGGTAGCACATCAAAGGGAAAAAGAAGGAGGAAATAGAGATAGAAGTCACGCCAAAGCTTGGCTTAAAGAAAGATGGTGCTGACGAGCAGTTCCAGGAAGGAAAACTTACTCATGATCACAAAACAAAAGGTATTAGGATAAGGTATAAAGCACTTGATTTCCATAATGCAAAGCAGCTGTAGATAAAACCGAGAGAACTATATGCATTAGTGGAAATAATAAATGTACTCATTAGGAGAAAAACATAAAGGTCAGACTTTATTAAATGTTCTCACAACACAATTTGTCATCTCTGTAAATATCATAAGTAAATATACAAATTAAATCCATGCCACTTGCTTTTTATAAAAAATTGCATGCAAGAATGAACACTAATTTCTTTTAAATATTACCTATATAGCATTGGTTCATGGTATTTTATAGTCCCAAATTATGAAAAATCCAAACTGCCTGATTATAAGAACTAGAAGTGAGGGAAAGACAACATTAAAAGATGACAATTTTCTTGAAGATGTGGTATGGATCATAATATACAGGGTTTTTCAAGCTGTTGTAACAAAATTCAGAAATATGAAACAAAATTCAGGCTGCTTCATGAGTAATGAAACAGAAAGGCATAAAAGCTAGAGCTACAGGCAGATGTGAGTCACCGGATATGTGTGCTGGGGACTGAACCTGGGTTTTCAGCAATGACAGTATGCGCTTTTCACAGATGCGTAACTTTTCAGCTCCATGAGGAACAATTTTAGAGAAAGGTGACATTGTCTCCAACTAGAGAAAGATTAGTGGATACAGGAAGAAGAAGGGGGCTGAAAAGATCATTTAGAAGCTGATGTTGAATTTACTCATTGTTTTTACAGATGCGTGGGTGTCAGGAATGTGGGATGGAATTAAGCCATGTATCACTGCCAACTGAGTAGACGCTATGTATAGAAACTAAACTCACATGAGTAAATGAGTGGACCAAGGGAGGAAAGGAAATAAAATTAAAGTAGGACTGGAAATACCCTTGGGGAAATCCAACTCCAAATTCAGATGAAGAATGCAGCGAAGATGATCATGAACCAGGATCCAGAATTTAAAAAATAAAATGTTGTCACTGAAACAACTATGTGACACAAGGTGTGTCTTTCATTATTCTATTCTTTACCTAGAGAGTACAGACAGGATTAAGTACAGAAATGGACAAACACTCATGAAAACCTTCACCCTGGAGAGAACCTAAGGGCTTCAAAGACTGGTTCACATTTAAGGCAATCCGTAACTCTTTACATTTCCCTGAAACCTTGTGAAAACAGAACACAGAAAAAAAATTTTGTCTGCCAAAGGCACCTTCATTAATATCACTGTAGGAATATGAGATTAGTTTCTTATTGCTAAGAATTCATTCAGGTTGTCCTGCAACTTACCTGCAAAGATGATACTTAAACTTTCGATCCTCCTGAGTGTTGAGACTGCATTACTAACTTCCACTTTCTAGGGTGGTGTTCCAAGGGTCAAGCCCAAGGCAGTTTACCAGCTTATATATGTGCCCAGCCCCTCCTATGTATTTGTTTTTCATTGCATGTACCAAAAGAATACATCAGGGAAAAGATATTTTTCCTTTCTGTTTTAGTATCTTACCTACTAAAGTTAAATATTATTTGTTTTTTAAGAAAAATGAAAATACAGTAATCAGAACTGAGTTTAAAAGTGAGTGGTAGAATGCTTGCCTACCATGTATAGGAAGGACTCTGGGTTTGATATCAGCACCAGCCACAAAAACAATGGAAGAATGGGGTTAAGGGAGTGGAAGAGAGGGGAAAGAAGGAAAGGAAGGAAAGAGAAAGGAAGAAAAGAAGAAAGAAACAGAAAGGAAAGAAGGAAGGAAGGGAGAGAGAGAAAGAGAGAAAGATTTGGTATTTAAATATTTTCATTAATTTTAAACAGTTTACTACACTAGATTTCATATAGTTAAATGAAAATCAAGATGATAGAAAGGAAGTGAGGAGATACTACTGTGGCTTTGTGACACAGACTCTAAGAGAGCAAGTTGTTCTCTTCATATAATTAGAAATACCTTTAATTGAGGATGTAGGGGTAGTTGGAATATAATGAGTCTTTATTTTACCTTCTTAGCTGTAAATAAGAAATAAAGGCATCTACAGGACAGGACAATAAAAGTCAAAATAATTTAGATTGTTAATTGTGTAGTGAGTGACAGGGTCTTAGATATTCATTCTTGGAAAAATCAGAATCTGTACTATTTCTTTGCTTAAAAAATAAAAAAGTGATTTCCTTGGTGTTTTACTGTTTTATTGTTCTGAAGAGACATCATGACCATGACAACTTGTATAAATAAAAATGTTTAACTGGGGCTGTCTTACAGTTTCAAAGGTTTAGTCCAGTATTGTCATGTCAAGAAGCATGGTGGCATGCAGGCAGACATGGCAATGAGATTCTACACTGAGATCTTTAGGAAGCAGAAGGAGACTGTGAGACACACTGGTCAGTTTTAGACCGTAAAGCCTGTTCTTAGACCTTAAGGCCTGTTCCCACAATGACACACTTCCTCCAACAAGGCCACACCCATTCCAACAAGCCCACACCCATCCCAACAAGGCCACACCCATTCCAACAGGTCACACCCATTTCAACAAGGCCACACCTATTAGTGGCACCCCTATGGGTCAAACATCTAAACACAAGCTTTTATCATGGTCATATTTACTCAAACCACCCTACTTGGTAAACAGAAGATTAGTTAGTTCTTTTAAAATTCAACTGGGATTCTGTAGACACTCTCAAATGGAGAGTAAGAGCAGTGACATTGACATGAGACTTGGATTACCAGGGTTCAGATTTCATTTACTATCATGGGACTTCACAAAGTAGTACAGTGACTTGCTGCCTCAGGTTTCTTATATAAAATACCAATATAAACAGTCATCTATCTCAGGACTTCTTAGACTTTTTCTGTTCTAACGCTTCTTATTGACCAATAGTTTTATGTGACCTCTGGTATGTATGTATGTATGTATGTATGTATGTATGTATATATATAATTTACTAAAAATACATCACAATAAAGCTATTTTAAAGCCACTCACATTGCATACACACATACACACACACATCAGTTAGTATAGAAAAGGACAACTTAAAAACAAATGAGAAGGATGTGCTTCTTTATTCTTACATAGAACTACTTCTTACCTCAATATTTGATATTGTAACATGGAAATGACAAGATTAGGGTGCAAAAGAAACCAAAACTGGACCTATCAAGAAAATTCTAGAGCTTAAATATCTAGAACAGACTGATAAGACCTGGACAGAAATTGTTCTGATAGAATTTGGAAGTGGAAAGATCATAGGTTTTGAATGCTGTCAGAAATGACCGACTCATAATGAAGAAATATCCATTTTGGCTCACTATTTCCAATGTCTCATGGCATGTTTATGAAGCTCTGTTTGTTTTAGATCTATGTTGCAAAACATGGTGAGAATCTGAGAGACCAAAGATACTTAACTCACTGTAGCAAGAAACAGAGAGAAGAGAGGTTTAAGGGACAAAGGTAGAATATACTCTTGAAATCATGGTCCTAGTAATCCACTTCCACTAACTGGATCTCACTATTAAAAGATCATATGGCTATTGTCGTAATTAGGGATTTATTGATGCATGGACACAATGACCACAACAATTCTTGTACAGGAAAACATTTAATTGGGGCTGGCTTACAGTTTCAAAGGTTTAGTCCATTATCATCATGGCAGGACATGGCAGCATTCAACCAGATATGATGCTAGAGAAGGAACTGAGAGTGTTACATCTTGATCCACAGACAACAAGAGACTCTGTGCCACACTGGACAGAGGTTGAGCGTAGGAGAGAGACACCAAAGTCTTCTCCCACAGTGACATGCTTCCCCCTACAAGATCATATTTATTTCAGCAAGGCCACACCTCCTAGTAATGTCACTCCCTGTGGGCCAAGCATTCAAACACATGAGTCTTTGGGGGCCAGACCTATCCAAACCACCATAGTTATGAAGTCAGCAATGAAGTAGTGCACTGATTAGGCTAGAGCCATTATGGCCCTGTCAAGTTCCAAAGGCCCAATACTATATAGTAAGGATAAAACCTTCAGGCATCAACCATATGAGAAGGCTTGCCAGGTGCTGTTTGCACAAGAGCAGTAGCAACTGCCCCATATGCCCTTTGCTTTATATACAGAGCCATGTCAGAGCTTACTGATGCCCCATAATTTCAAAATGCTATTGTTTAACCAACAACATAATAGAATAATTAATGTATTCACTGTCATTCTGTAATACTTTTAAACCAATACAGTAGAATGAATGAATGTTTAATGATATGATATGCCCTACTAACTTAGGTATGTCAGAATGTTGAACAACTTTTAATTTTAAATTTATGTAGAAAAAATCTCAAAATTATCACCATAATATCTGAACATTATGAAATAAATTCAACAAATTGGATTGCAATTATGAGTGTGTAGTGTACTACTGCATTGATCTAGCTGGGGTTACTGTAACCCTGTTCTAATCTAAGTGGACATTGAGTGTTTCAGAATCCTCTTGGAAGTAACACCTAAGGACATTCTGAATTTGATTAAAAAAATGGTGTAATGTCACACGATTTCTTATAAAATTTCCCCCTTTTATCTAAATTTGTGTCTTACAAAGTCAGGAAATAAGAAATGCTTACTCCAGCAAGACTAGAGTGTTGTGAACTTTATTTGGTATAAAAATCAATGCACTAAGGACCAAACTACAATATAGAAACTACAATATAGAAACTGGTATAGAGAGCTATGAGAAGCCCAAGAACTTTACAGACAAACAGAAAATGTTCTTTCAGGATCCATCATTTGGGAAGAACATAACAGGATACACGGAATAAGGAGTTGGACCCCATGTTGGCTTTTATGCTTTTACAGATAGAGATGGTGCCATCATACCACCTCAAGTTACTAAGAATACCAAAATTATAGCCCTTTCACAGTGTATGCTTTCCTGTAAGCTCTTAATTATATTTAACTCTCTTAGGAAGATTGGTTTACAGAGATTAAACATGTTAGGTCATGAGTATAGTCATATCTCTGATTAATAAATTGGACAATAGATATGTGTGTGAATGTTATGATGCAACCAGAGAGAGTAGAAATGTCTTTAAAGGGCTAAATACAACAAAAGAGGGGAGCTGTTAGCCCTGTTTAGGGCTCTCTCAAAACGACCAATGAAGTAATCTTTTTGAAACTCTTTCATATCCAAACCTTAATTGTTACAAGGAAGTTAGCAATGTAAGTATAACACTTCAACATGGTAATAACACTGCAGATTCACATGATCAGTTGGTAAAGAGACGAAGGCAAGTTACTGTTAAACATCCTTTGCTGAGGAACACCTTTGTAGTTCTGTAATGGAAGCTAAATTTCTCCTTACAGGACCTCTCACTGAAAACATCAAAATAAGCTCAAAAGACAACATGCCCAGAACCGCAGAGATTTTGAAGTCACAGAAGTGATACATAGTAACATTATGTGTCTCCTGAAACAAAAATGCTGATGAGAAATCATATTGTTCTCTGGAATCTACTAAAACTAAGCACACTTTGTAGTTTATACCGTAAGTTATGCTTCAAGAACAACAGTACATGGTGTTCCATTGTTAAACAGATAAGCCAGAGTATTTATTAAAGTAAGCATGTGAAATTATGATTTTTGTGTGTCCATTTCTATATGTATTTATGTGTTATGCATGTGTATGCATGCAAGTTTATATGCATGTATGAGGAAGCCATAAGTTAATATCAGGTAACTTCCTCAGGCATTCTCCTTCTTTTCTGGTACAAAATTGTCATTGAGCCTGGGACACACCAAGTGAATAGGCCAGCTTACCAGTGAGCTCATTCATCTTCCTGTCCCTTCTCCACACTTCACAGGCTTGACTCACAGACACATGGATCCACATTTAGTTAGGTTTTGATACATGAGTTCTAGGGATCTGAACCAGTCATCATGCTCCCATTGTAGACATTTTACAGATTTGGCTTCCTCCCCTGGCCAAGAATAATATTTTCAAGTTGAATTAGTGATAAACAATAGTCAGAAATCTATTTAAACCGAAGAGGTGTCCCACTGCTTTGCAGATTCATTGTAAAGGGGCTGCAAGTTTTATTCGAAACACTGACCTCACTCACTCTCTCAAAAGGATTTGCTACTATTATGTTCTGACTTATTAGCATTACAGTAATATTAAAACCTTAATAACAATAATAACTCCAAGTCATGTGAAAAGTTAGAATAGCACCTCTGCAAAGCTCAGCTGAGATCTAACTCTAGTTTTGCCCTTTACATCCCTACATCTCCATTTTTCAAAGAAACCTCTGTGTGTGTGTGTGTGTGTGTGTGTGTGTGTGTGTGTGTGTGTGTGTGTTTTACTAATTTTTTCATCTACCACATCATGATATATAATAAATATTTTCCCTTCTTTGAATTTTTTTTTTAAAAAACACTTTGTCCTCAAATTCTATAAAACAGTCTTTTTTCCTTTAGAGAGTTTTTAAAAGGCAAAACCTGGCAGCTGGTACCCAGCCAAGGAGAAAATAGAAAATGTTCAACTTGTTCTCGCTGTACTCTGAAGATGGTATCACTTATAGATCCAATTGCTTCATATGCATCTTGGAGGCTAAACTATAAAGCTCTAAAATTTCTGATTTACCTCACACTCCAGATTTCAGTGCAACTTATTGTTGAGAATTTTCCACAGGATAAAACATTGTTAACATCCATGCCTTATCTTCTTGACACATTTATTAATTCAGCTAGTTTAATGTAAAAGTAAAATTGGCTTGTATATGGGTCATGTCAATACTTTCAAAGTTCTCTCTTGTTATGTAAGCCCAGAAATGATAAACAATAAAAAATAAAATATTTTAAATATGTCACTCTAGTAGAAAGGAAAAAGAACACCTCTGTACAAGATGTCCATTTTAGAGAAAGAGTGAAAGAAATGAGGAAGAATGGATCTAAGAAGACAGTAAGATGGGAAAAGAGAATAGAGTGAGAGACTGAAATACTGAAAGAGGAACAGAGAGGTCTAGAAGTAAGCTCTCAGATTGCATCACACAAAAAGTGTCCCATTCCAAAGAAGATATGATTTGTAATTCAAACACAATCCATAGTAAGAAAGTTCATGGTGAACACCTGTCCCACGAAATTGGTACTAAAAACCAACAAATAAGTTTTCCAATAAAAAAGATATTTGAGGTAATGGCAAGTTATGAAATATGTATATGTGGTCAATGATTCCTAAGAACAGAAACATTCTACCTACAATTTGTTTGTCTTTTGTAAATTGTTGCTAATCTAAAAAATATTTACTTATTTCATTCTTGTTCATTGTTTTATGCCTTGTTAAATCTTTTAGATGTAATAACCCAAAAGATATGCTTATTGAAGACATCAATGCTACACTTTTATTTTTAAGAAGTTGGTAGAACTTTCTTTAGATATTTTATGTTTTGACATCCACTGTGGGTAAGACAGAGATATTACTCACATATAAAGCCAGAAAACAAAATCAGCTGCAGACACTTTAGTATCTGCTTCTGAAGCTAGTAATGTTTGTCACAAAGATTATTCTGTTCCCCAGAGACAATAATTTGACATAGGCAACTGGCAAAGGTGCCGTCACATGTCACTTTAAAAAGCATAATTTTTCATTTAGCTCAATGGACTGTTCTTTAAATTTTATTTCACACGTAATTGATTCCAGGTTTTTCTATTCACATATACAATATATGCTAGTTAGTCTATGTCAACGTGACACAAGTTGGAGTCCTTTTGGAAAAGGGAACCTCAATTGAGAAATTGTCTCCCACTATACTGGCCTGTGGATAAGCCTATGGTGCATTTTCTTGATTGATAACTGATGTGGGAGAGCCCTGCTTATTCTGAATGGTAGCAATGAAAATTGATGGTAGTCCTGGATGCTATAAGAAAGCCTGTAAGAAAACAGGCTAAGCAAGTCACGAGGAGGATCAAGCTAGTAATCAGCATTGCTCCATGGCCTTTGCATCAGCACCTGCCTCTAGATCCCTGCCCCAACTTTCTTCCCATGTGAAGGTGTTTGCTGAATAAACCCTTTCCTCTCCACATTGCTTTCAGTCATAGTATTTTCTCAAAACAATAGAAACCCTCACCTAGACAGAAACTGGTACCAGGTCATGAGATATCACTGTGATTGACCTGATCATGTGTTTTTGAGAGAATCATTGGAGTATTTGAACTTTTAACTTGAAAACACATGGACTGCTAATGGCTCAGTGGCCTGTTCTGTAGGACTTTAGAAGATAATGCTGAGAGATGTGTATACAAGGGAGGCCTGGCCTTTGAAGTTTTAGCAGGAAGCAAAGACAATCAGAGCTACTTATGTGATATTTTGCGTTAAGACTCTGTGGTGTCTGAGCAAATGAGGCTAAAGAAACAATTGTAATTAACAAGACCAACACTCACCATTGAAGTAAAACCTTTGCTTTTCTGAGACAACAGATGCTGGTCAGCTAGAACTGGGGAACTGGCTGTAATTAAAAAGAGACTGACATCATTGAGCCAGGATCTACTGGAAAATGTTTCATC
This sequence comes from Grammomys surdaster, assembly GCF_004785775.1. Taxonomy (NCBI): domain Eukaryota; kingdom Metazoa; phylum Chordata; class Mammalia; order Rodentia; family Muridae; genus Grammomys; species Grammomys surdaster. The sequence goes on along the minus strand of NW_021604597.1, from coordinate 18,693,969 downwards.
TGGGTCTATGGACCAGAGGTGGCCAAGGCTGTACCTTGTACTGGCAATAGAGCTTGGTAGTGTAAGAGTCACCCAGGTATTACTGTTTTTGATAGCATAAAGGAGTCATAGAGAGCAGCTGAGGCTTGGCTCTTTGTGGCAGGGTTGGAGTCTCTGGAAAGAGCCAATGAGAATTTATTAGTGAGGGTGCTGTCCAGCTGCAGTGAAAAACCTAGCATTTTGGAAATGTCAGTATTGTCAGATCATCAGAAACAGCAGCAACTAGGGAGTAGAACGGGTCTGAGTCTAGAACAGTGGTTTTCAACCTTCCTAATGCTGCAACCGTTGAATGCAGTTCCTCATGCTGTAGTAACTCCCAACCATACAATTATTGTCATTGCTACTTCATAACTGTAATTTTGCTACCACTGTGACTCATAAAATAAGTGTCTGGTGTGCAGGATATTAGATATTTGGACCTAAGAAGATCAAAAGTGAATCCCATATGCCCAATGCTGAGCTTTTTAGACTACTGGACTTTGCTTCTGCTTTTATTTGATTGTAACTGTGCCCTAATTCTTCCATTTTGAAATAAAAGAGTATGTAACGTATTCTGATTTTACAGTAATTGAAGTTATAGTATTTAGAGAAATGTGGAGGAGTGGAGGAAGGTGAAATTGCAGTTAGGATGTAATATACGAGAGGAAAAAAGTAGAGCATGCATTCAGGTGAGCTGTGTGCTAGGGAGCTTAGAATGATTACATATCCTTTCCTTTCTCCATCCTTCCCTCATTTGCATACGATGTTCTTCCTTCTGCTCTAGATGGTAACAGACAAATTACTGGGCATCTTCCTTACAAAGAGACCTTCTGTGATAACTTCTTTTTACAGATTCATACTATAAAGGGGGAAAAATCGATTGAATAAATGACAATACAATTGCTTTTTATGAGCACGTCAGGGGAACAGAGCTTCCATTTGTTCTTAATCCTGTTTAGCTGATGAATCAGCTTCAAATATTGAGATGTAAGAAAAAAATGCTTTATTTTGTTTGGGGGAAAGCTTGAGCATTTCAGTTAAAAATTGATGCTTTCACCTTGAAATGTCTGCCATTTCAACTTGCAGCAGCAGGGGACCATTGCTCTGAGGAAAAAGCCTGGCCAATGGGGCACAGCAGAGTGAACACTTCATCTCAAGTTTTATGAGGTCTTGATGGCTTGGATCACTTGTAGGTGTTTTTAATACCTGCTGTCAGTTTGGGAATGTTTCTCACTTGGCAACTGGATAAGGACAATAAAGTTGTCAAGCAGGCAACTAACAACTCAATCTATTATTAAAAACATAAAACCCTAAGAAGTGGGAAGCTGGTTACATATGTGGCTTCTTTGCATTGACACATTCTAGGCATATCATCTAAAACATAGCCTGCAGCATTTTCTCTTATTACATGAATCATCGGAGGAAAAAATGCATGATTTTATTCTGGAATGCTTTCTAGAAAAACAAGAAGCAACAATAAAACAGAGTGATATTTGTATTATGTGTCTAATTATTGTTAATCATAGATACATTCTGTTAATTAAAGTAAAGCTTATCAGAAAGAAACCAGTTATAAGTAATACAACCCTTGTCTTTCAGAGGCAAGGAAAGATGTAGTAGTCAATCTAGATTTTGTTTCAGGAAAGTACAAGTTCCTTAAATATAGTTTTCATTTCCAAACTTGATTTTATTTTCTTGCTCCCTTTATACACACTAAAGTGTATCCATTAAAAAATAATTGATGCCCAGAGAAACAAAACAGTACCAGATAATGTTGTAGGAATTATAATTAATAAGAACTCCCTGTTGTGACTCAGGCATAAAGCTAAAGTTCAAAGACACTAAGTCAGCAAAGCTTGCTGCCCTGTGCATATTAAATAAGACAGGAGGCTTCAAAATAACTCATAAGAAACTTGTCATCTTTATATTCTGCAAGAACATTGAATCACTCTTGCATCAACATGGACACTTAGCTTCATTTTAACCCATCATCTACCAGTTCACACATTATCGTAAAATATTTATTGAGAATACACAATTCAATAGATTATAAACAAGAGGCAACTTAATTTGTCTTATAATTGCTCTATAAATTACAACCTGGCAGCCTATAGGTTTATATATGTTTTGACTACCCTGTTAACAATAAAATTGAATTTCAACTTTGGTGAAATATATACTTCCATACTATCCACAGGCACCAGACTTCCTATAGCAGGCAGAAATTTAATATGGTCCATGAAAGTATATCATGGCCCAACATCACCTGGGTCTAGAGTATAGCTGAGGCTTTTGAATGATGGCTGTTACTCCCATGATTAAGTCATAATGGATTAAAAAGGTAAAGGAACTTCTTTAGCTCATTCAAATAAGACTTTATAAATTGCCTTTGAATTGTTTTAAGAGACTGCCCTGGACTGGCCTGATCTTGTGTCAACATTCTTCCCTTATTTCCTCCCACCCTTGAAAAAGCATACAATAATGCTGTGAATGGCCAGAGGACCTCTTCAGCTACTGTAAACCTAATTGCTACAGGGGCCTGAATTATGCTTGAGTAGCTGATAGTTTCAGCTTTGTGTAAGCCCTGAGAAGCAGACCAAACTATATACTTCCCTGATTCCTATCTACAAAAACTCTGCAGCCTATATACTCTTGGGTGTGACATCATCTATTAGCGTGTGGCTGACATACCAGAAGTTATATCTTTATAAAAAAACTTACTCCCATCTCAGGAACTATATATAGTAGTAGAAGTTTCTCCTCTGCAGTCGTTGATCTCTCTAGCCATGGTTCTTGGTCCTGATGACAACTTTTATATTTGTATCATTACTCCTCAGTGTATTTTATTCCAGTCCTTTTCTTTTCCCATTTCACTTTTAGATGTCTATTATCATACCCCAAAGCTTAGAAACGGTCTTTTCAAATGTACCCAGTCTACAAAAGAATTCATCAAAGACATTATTATTGGCATTACAATTCTATTTCTCTTTAGTTCATCTTTGAATGTTTCTCAGATCTCTCTCTTCTCTGCTTATATCATCCATTGAGTGTCATGTACCTTTTCTGTTTTAACTCTTGGCATAGTGCCTATTTTCAGTTCTTGGTCTGATTTGTCATAAGTTCTTGCCATGTCTGACCAGTTCTGGAGTTTTTTCTTGTCCAAGTTTTTTCTTTGTTTGTTTGTTTGGTTGTTGTTGTTTTGTTTCCTTTCATTCTTTGATGGACAGAGGAGTGAAAGTATCACTTTTGACATACTTTGTAAACCTTTTATTGACAAGTGAACACGGCATAACAGGAACTGTGTACAGTTCAGTTTTTTTCAATCAGTTAATAGAAGCTACAGTGAAATGAGGTATTATTAACACCATTGCGGGAAGCTGTGAGGATGTTCCCATGACTGGGCCTCAGGCTTTAGGAGAGCTCATGTGTGTTCTTGGGCCATTTATTACTTGGCTATACCTTAGTGTTCTTCCTGCCCTTGCTAAGTTGCATAGATGTCCATAAATGCCTAACGTCGGTCATCTCCCTAATCGCATGCTGTTTAGACTCTGAGAAGACCTTCACTGAACTAATTAGTGATAAAAATAGATTACTTTGACATAAAAGTTTTGCATATAAAATAGAATGTTCTGGTTCATTTCAAACTTGTTCATTTTCTTTTCTCTTTGCTAGAAACATTAGGGAACTTTTCCTTTGTGAAGACTTTTTGAGGTAAATTCACAAAAGTCTAGAAGCTTCCCTATTGCTATGGCCCTTATAGCTTTCAACTCTCAAACTCTCCACTAGGATCCTCTATGAGTTTGTTCCTTATAGTACATGTTTTACTCTCTAAACATTAGCTTTCACAGAGGCATCCTATCATGAGTGTTTATTCTGGTACATGTTATGTTTTCTCCCTATCTGTTTCTCCAACTTTGGGGAGAAGTTTTCCTCTATGTACTCACTTTTATGTAGTTCCATATTGAGATGTGATTACTTAGTTTGCACAGTCTTTTCATATTGTTTCTATTGGAAGGGTGGTTTCTCAAATTCTCATATGGTTAAGTAGAAATAAAAGCTATCTCTAAGGCCTCTTTTATAAATATTGTACATATAAGCATAGTCTCAACATTCATGAAAAACATCACACCAAGATATAACTAGTGCTTTCCCTAAGCCTCTGCTTTTATTCCTTGTAATTTTTCATTTCTAATCAATTGCTGATTTTAAGGTTTAGACCTTAAAATCTCCACAAAGGCTATGTGCTGAAAGTATGACTGCCATTCTGAACCACTGTGGGGAAGTAACAGGACACAAAGAAAGTGAGAAGGAAGGTAAACCATTAAGAATAGGCCCTTTATGGAGACATCTGGGCCCTGAAAATTTCCTGTCTGGATCTCTTTGTCTTTAAGGCACAATGAGGTGACCAGCCTCTTTTGCTACATGCTTCCTGCCATATGTGCTGCTTTGGCAAAGGCCCAGATGCACCTAGATGATGCAATCATGGACTGAAACTATATACTAATAAAATTATTTCACTTTTAAAGTGGATTACCTAAGGTATCTTGTTACAGTGAGAGAAAGTTTATCCAAGGACTGATTAAACTGGATTTAAAACATTCATTGTGAAGTCATTTTTTGAAAAATGTGTATTAAATGTTGATTATTTCCTTATTTTTTTTCTGTCTTTGACCTCTCCTTGCTCTGGGTACCTTATTATATTTATCTCTTCAAAACAGAATTCTTACACTATCACAAGTTCAACTTTCCTCAATATCTAATCTATTCCATGTTTGAAAACCAGGGTACTCTTCAAAATCAGCCCAAATTATGTTAGCAGTCTGAGCCTCCTCTAATATCCAGAGTATCTTAAGCTGTCACTTACAGACTGAGTCATCAGTCTATAAATAACCTCTTATATCCTCCCAATTTAACTATTGGTTTACAATAATCCCATGACTTTTAAAGCTCATAAAGACAAAAATCTTCCAAGGCTGATTTTTAAAATTCCCAGTTATTCGCAATAAGAATTCCTCTATCTTTTCTCCAGTATCTATAGCAGTGAACTTGTGTGAAGAAAAACAGATGTTGACAGCACAGAATATTCACATGTGACCCTTTGATATGGGGTACTAGGCAGCAAAAGGGGAAATAAAGCGGCCCTTTATAGCTACCCTCTTCCAGCCTCCATTGGAGACCTATGTGTATGTCCCAGGATGCCATAGACAGGCTTTCTCCAACACAAATTCCCTAATCAAGAGTTACTAAGTCCAAACAGACAAGAAATTCTAAAAATTTAAGAGGGTAGAGAGTTTGTCTTTTTAATAAAGTACTTGCCACAAAAGCATGAGGACTAGCGTTTGGATGCCCACAACTCAGATTTTAAAGTCAGGCAAAGTTGTAGGAATCTGTAACCCCAGAGCTGGAATCCAGGGGAGAGGAGAGGCAAGCTGATCCCAGAAGCTCAGTTTCCAGCCAAACTACATGAATCGTGGACCCTACATTGAGTGGCATCCCTTCTTTGAAAAATGAAATGGAAATTTTCTGAAGAAAAAAACCCTTTGTCAACCTTTATCCTGGACACATTCCTTCTTGGACAAGCACATATGCATAGTCTCACTTACACTGATTAATTAATTTAATTAAAAATAGATACTTCATGTACTATAGTGGACAATTTCTGGGCTATGTGTGACACTATTTTAAGTACTTATCAGTTTTCCACAGCTAGATGAGAAATAAGCATCTAGGGTCTTTCAGGGGATATTAAAACTGCCCAAGCTGTTTGTAAATAATTATAAGACTTAAGGAGAGCAACAATACCAACCAAGCAGAGCTCCCAGAGTCTAAACCACCAGCCTGGGAGCACTTAGGGAGGGACCCATGGCTCCAGTTGTATATGTAGGGGAGGATGGCCTTGTTGGTATAGGTGGGAGAGGAGATCCTTGGTCCCATGAAGGCTGGATGCTGAGTGTGGGGGAATTCAAGGATGGGGAGGTGGGCGTGGGGGCTAGGTGGGAGCACATCCTCATAGAAGCAGGAGGAGAGATGATGGAATAGGGGGTTACTGGGCGGGGGAGGAGGGAAGTGGGGTAAGGGGATAACATCTGAAATGTAAATAAAATATACAATAAAAACAAAGACTTAATATGAACCAATGACAAGGACTTCACTCTGACTCACAACTAATAAAATGTGAAAGTGAAAAAACAACAATGAAGTAAATTAGCTGTTACCCTTTCCTTTCTTAGACACATCCTTGATTCTAATACAGTCAGAGCAACTCTAAGCTGGCTGAAAGGCTAAACTAAATAACATTAAAGCTAAACATTCCATTCTTGGTTGTCTTAAAACATAGCTCATTGCTTTCATGTTCCAGGTAACTCTGAAAGACAACCTAGTTTCTTCAATAAACTCTATAAGGAACAAAAACCCAGGCAACGAATTTCTTTGTTCTCTCCTGGGTACCCAGTTGTTAGTACTATAATTTTCTGTTCTCTCTCTCTCTCTCTCTCTCTCTCTCTCTCTCTCTCTCTCTCTCTCTCTCTCTCTCTCTTCCCTCTTTCCCTCCCTCCTCCTCCTCCTTCCTCCTGAATGTTGCCTAGGCTTGTTCCTTACCTGTCTTGTTGTTTTCTCTAAATCAGTTCAATAAACTGTCCTTATGTTCTTTTTTGAGTCTGATTTTAAACTATTATCAATGAGATAAAGAACTGCAAATGGGTCCCTGTCTCCTCTCCTTCCAAACATGCTGACAGGATGTCATTATTTACAAATTTAATGGAATATCTAATGTAGTTTGACCATGATATTCTCTATGAATTTCCTGGTATCTTAGCAGACACAGAGCTGACAAAGCAAGTTTATGACTAAATGAAATGAATTTTATGTCTTTGTATAATTGGAAGGAAAAGAGTTTTCCATCCTTCAGTCTTAATAATTCAAACGTGATAGATAAGAGCATATGCTAGCTACTTTAACAAAACTGAAGAGTGGTTCTCTTCTGATGACAAATACATCAACTGACTTAAGTGACTACCTCTGGAACTAAAAAACACAACTTCCAGATAGGATTCCCTGATGGAAGAGTTGGAAAAGGGACTGAAGGAGCTGAGGGGGTTTGCAGCCTTATACGGAGAGCAACAGTGTCAACTGCCAGAACACCAGAGTTCCCCAGGACTGGACAACCAACAAGAGTACACATGGCTCCAGCTGCATGTGTGGCAGACGATGGGCTTGTTGGACATAAGTGAGAGGAGTGGCCCTTGGGCCTGATAGGGTTTGATGCTCCAGTGTAGGGGAGTGCCAGAAAGGGAAGGCAGAGTGGGTAGGTGGATGGAGAAGTACCCTCTCAGAGGCAGGCGGAGAGGGGATTGGATAGAGGGTTTCCAGAGGGAAGACCTGGAAAGGGGATAACATTTGAAATGTAAATAAAGAAAATATCCAATAAAAGAAAAAAAGAATCTGGACTTTTATTGAAGTATTCAATGATTTTGATTAATTAATTGTTCCATAAAACAAATAACCAGCTTTTAAATAAGCATAGCAATACTTAACTAGATAATATAAATATCTGTGTGAATTATATTGTTATGTTGAAAAACTGATTTTAAGTATAACAAATCTGATTATTTTACTAAAATGCCAAAATTTTCTTATGCTGCAGGCCATTATGTAAAGAAGATTTAAGCCCTTCATATGGTAAGGCCAAGTTCTAACTGTTTTAGAAACCAATTTAAAGCCATATAGCCAAGAAATCACATCAAATCTTTTTTGTTGTTGTTGTTTACCAAAATTAACATTTATTAAGTCAACTCTTCCATTTTATATATACATTCAACTGACTTATTTTTCTAAAAATTTTTCTAAAGTAAAATTTATCCTCTAGTTATGGGAATATATCATCAATGAAGAATGTATTGCTGCAATCAGAAAAGCCTATTTCCAAAGTCAAGTTCTAAAATAGTTTTTATTGAATTTGTTGAACTAGATGTCTACAGAGACAACTTCTTACAAAATGGGTGGAAGTGGAGAATCTTAGATTGCATGAAGTAAACCGTGTAGAGACTAAGAATACCACATTTTGTTTCTCACACGTGGAAAATAAAGTGATATCAGTGTGAACACTGAGTGGTCACTAGGGACAAGAGGAAATGAGCAGGGTGTAGGAATCAGGAAAGAGGGTAAATGTGTCCAGTAACCTACTGCTTCTTAGAACAACAGTGTCTAGCCATGCAGAACAGCTCCTTTATTTCTACTTTTATTCTTTTATTTGGATTTCAAGGTAGTAGATTTCTATATTCTTCCACATATGCCATTCATTTTTGGTTAATACACCCAACTCTAGCCTTCTCATTTCCCTAAGCTCCACACTCCACTCCATGATTAAACATTGTCATCTCATTCCCTACTTTCCTTTTAAGTGTTGCTACTGTTTCCCTTTCCTGAAGAATTCTCATGCATGTCCACTTTCTAGCCTCCAGGTTCCCACAGTTATTCAAAGTTATACAAACAAATAAAGAGTTGAAGGTAGGGTCTGAATATGACAGAGTTCATACATGTTACAGTTTTCTTTAGGGATTATATTAACTCACACAGTATCTTTCTCCCACTTTTATTACTTTACCTTCATACATATAATTTTTCTTTTCCTTGCAGCTAAATAAAACTTCATCATATATTTAAACTACATTTTCATTATCCATTCTTCAGTTGATGGATGTCTTGGCTGTTTTCATTTACTAGTTCTTGTAAAAATAGAGCAACAATGTAGAATCATAAAGAGTCCTTTGAGTACCCACCCAGAAGTGGTATAACTAGATCATATAAAAGTAGCTTATTTTAAACATTTCTTTAATCTTTCAAAGTTCTTTGCAAAGTAATTACACCATTTAATACTTCTACTAACAGTTTATAAGGATTCTCCTTACCCCACAACAATGCTAGTGTTTGTCATCATTTGTATTCTTGATTATATCTATTCTTATGTAGATAAAATGGAATATTAAAAGGGTTTATATCTTCATTTTCTGATGGCTCAAGGTACTGAAGACTTTTTATTGTGTTTCGAAGTGTAGAGGAATTGTAATTCAACAACATGGCTGCTCTGGCAAGGGATCATATTTAAAGACCTTCTAGATCTTTAGTCCTTTAATCCCAGGAGACAGAGACAAGAAGATCTCTGATTTCCAGGCCAGTCTAGCATAGAGCAAGTTTCAGGTAAAGAAAAACTTAGGTCCAGGTATGCTGGTACACACCTTTAATCCCAGCACTCTGGAGACTGGCATACATATCCTTGGATTCTAGCCAGTCAATTGAGTTCAAAACAATTAAGTTTGATGCAGATCAGAGGTAAGGAGTTGGGAGTAAGTGTAATTGAATGCAGGTAGTAGAACTGAATTCTGGTCAGTTCTGTTCAGTCTGTTGAGTTCAGTTTAGTCAGTCAGTACAGGACGCAATACAATGGAATTAAGTTTAGTTTCATTCAGTTTGAGAGGCAGATACAGTTGAAGACAGAGAATAAGAAGGATCCAGAAGATTAGAACAAACTGCCAGAGTTTGAAGCCAAGCAGAGCAATTCAGTAAGAAGCTAAGAGAATCCAGATTGAATCACTCAGCTTGGAGAGGAGTTTGGGCTAGAATAGCTGAGTTGAACCAGCTAGCCAGAGTTCAGCAAGGGCTAGAATGGATGAACTTATTCAGCAGTAGGTCTCGAACATTATGTTTACATCAAGTGAATAAAAGTTACTTTTACTTCTAGGTATTTGTATTTTTTCTTTTCAAAACTCTTTGTTTAGTAATGTATATCATTTTTATTATTACTTTTTGTTATTAAGTTTATGAGCACTTTTACTATTTTATGCATTAATCCACTCTCAGATGTGTATATTTTTTTAAAAAAACTAGATAGATTTAAACCAGCTGTTTCTTGGGACAGAGTACATGGATATATATACTTAATTCTGTTCTAATAAGCACTAATAAATAAGGGACATTCTCTAATATGCTTCAGTTCTTCAATAGTTTACTAATGCCTCACATTTTATGTTCTGATTTGTCATAAAGAGCAAGGTAATACAAGAAAGTAAAACATGCTTATTCATAAAATATAGGATTTATTTATCAGTTCAACAAAACAAACAGAATATTACTGTCTATGAAGAAGGCCTTCAAAACACCCTATTTTAGAGTATATTGCTTGTGTGTGTTAATAAGATAAAATAAAAACTATCAAACTGAAATTAGGCAAAGACAACCAACAGAGGAAAAGAAGCATCCAAAGAAGTCGCAAGAATCAGAAACTCACTTATTCACACATGCTGGAGGCTCATAAAAGTACTAAGCTGAAAACTATAATACATACACAGAGGACCTGGTGCAGACTGTAGTGTTTGTTGCTTTTATCTCTTTGAGTTCATATGAGCATTGTTCAGTTGATTTAGAGTTGATATTCTCCCAATATCTTCTATCCTCTCTGACTTTTGCACTCTTTCTGTTTCTTCTTCCTCTGCCACAGGGTTCCCTGGGCTCTGAGGGGAGTGATTTGATGAAGACATCCTATTTGGAGTTATGTATTCCAAGGTTTCACTCTCTGTATAATATATGGATGTAGGCTTCTATATTTGCTCCTATCTGCTCCAAGAGGAAATGTCTTTGATGATGGCTGAATATATTATATGATATATGAATATATGACTGATATATATATATGAGTATAGCAAAATAGCATTGGAAGTCATTTTATTGTTACCTTATTTATTACCTTTTATACCAATAATAATAGGCTTTGCAATAATTCCCTGTAGTATCTAGTCTCCAGTTCTTGATCACTAACCAGTACAAGGTATGGGTTTCTTCTCCTTGATTAGGCTGTAAGTCAAAAACAGACATCAGTTGATTACTCCCATAGGCTTTGTGCCACTATTGCCCTGGCATATTTTTCAGGTAGGACAGATTATATATCAAAGGTTTTGTGGCTGAGTTTGTGTTTATCTTTATATTTTGGTCACCTGCAGAGTATCTCACCTTACAAAGACACTAGAAGGTAGAGCTGAAGATTCTAGATGGGTGCCAGCTTGTCCTTCCCAGAGTCAATGAGTAGTATGGATATTTCTTTGTATTTTAATAATTATAGGCATATCTTAAGCTTTAAGATATGGTGCATTACAAGATTTTCTTTAAATTTTATGTATACATAGCCAGAGTTTCTGCATTAAACTTGATTTTCTCACTATCCAGCTTGGACTTTCAAAAGTGATTTGTTTGTTACAATAAACATAACTCATTTTATAGGCAAAATTTCCCTCAAAGCTTTTAAATCTTGGTAAGTCAATATATAAAATTATTTTCTTTAGTATCACAATCATGGCAAAACTGAGATAAATAACCTAAGCCCTGAACAATACCTAAAGCCAACTGCCTCCAGGATAAATTTTAGATTTTGTTATTCCTTTGTCATTAGAAGATCCAATGGCTTTGAAACAAAAGTTTCCTCCTGTTCTGATTTTATAGGAAACTGGTTTCATTCTAACACCTTACTTAAACTTTTATACAAATTCAGTCAACATTTTTAAAAAGCTATTTAATATATCTAGTTCTTTGCTGCTATACCAAAATGTAAACACTATTTTCTCTCAAGAGCTAGTCCTCATTACTGAAACAGTTTCCTGCCAAATATTCCCATAGATTACACACTCACTTCTTTACTCTACAGATTTCTCAAGTAAACCATTGCCTTCTTCAAAATTCTAACCTCATCTCTAGTCCCTCCAATGTGTTTTGTCTGAATAACTCTCATCATGCTTTAAAATCTTTCTAATAGTTGTTTCCTTATTTGGTTATTATAAATGCCTTCTGCCACCTCAAGACTTTCATTGTAATTGCACTCTTGCAGGTAGATATCTTTTAATTGGTTTATGATTAAGATGATAACTACCATATTGTAAGCATACAATAAAAACCCATTGAATCCAATTTGTTTGTTTATATGTCTGGGACACAGTAAGTGATTATCTAATTTTTGTCTTATCTAGTTTATTACAAGATGTTTCAAATTTGCTTAGAATTTTATGAGACAGGAATACTTTTGTTGTAGTAATGAGGAGACTCCATGATAGCTTCAGCATGGAGGATGTCCAACAAAATGACCAATCATGCAATTAGAGGGCTGGAGCATTCTGCCTCCTCTACCTGGAGTGGAGGACATGAAGAATTTAAGTCATGTGATAACACTTTAGTCCATCACATCCTATAACACACCCCTAGGATCAGCTCCATACCCTAAAGCTCAGTGGAACTTCAGGGTTGTTAATGCACAATGTCATAAAACATCCTAACTGCCAGAAGCATTTTTGAAGACTCCTGCCTTTTTTGTAATTCTATTATCTGTAAGCAAACTTAACTTATAGTTAGAGAACTGCCCTGCCTTCTGTGAGGCAAGTAGTTCTAACAAATTATCACATAAACCCTATATTCAATTAACAAAGCACCCAGAGTGATGCCCAGCTGATCCAGAGTATGTTTGCTCTGAGACACATGGAACATGTAGTTGGTGTGTATATTACTTATCTGACATTTAAGTAAAGCATCCTAAGTTATCCATAGAATAGTTCCTAATCTAATATACTGAGAAAGTGATATAATTCAATATGTGTTTATTTCTTTCACATAGCTCATATTTTAGTTTTAAGTGAGTGTTCCATGTGTGTTTTCACAGTGGGTAGTAGAATAATGAAAAGCATATGGATACAGAAATAAAAGCAAGATTCTAGGAACTAAATATTGGAAATGAGTTATTTAAAGTAAATCTATCAAACATTGACTATGACTGAAACACATTTTCACTACATGTATACGCAATAGGACTCATTAATTGTATGTGTTCTATAAATGCTCTATGTGACTCATTTCTAGGTTAGCAAAGGTAAGAAAATTAACTGAAACACGATGCAGCTGCTGAAATAAGAGGGATTTCTTCCTCTAAGTTTTATAAGATGAGATAAGGATTCCAACAGAAAAAAAATCAATTATTTAGAAAGAAATTCAAATTCAAAACTCGATAGCTGGCTCTCCTACATGAGGGGACTACCTAATAGCTGCAATCAGCAACCAGGGCAATCTCTAACCTGATGCATTTAGCCAAAATAATTTCAGTTTCCAACTTGAGCATATTTCAGTGCTTCTTTTCTGTCTTATTACTTTAAAAAACTTGCATTAGCGATTCCAGGCTTGCCAGATATCATTATGAGTGTGAACATCTCCAAAAGATAACTTAGGAAGTTAAATTTAAATCACAGCTTCAACATGTTACAAGAGTGACTGCTATATTTTAAGAATCTCTTTGCTTAATAAAGCAAAGTGAATAAATAGGGTGTTGTGTGTTATCTTTAAGGACTCTAAGGATTTACTGTATTTTAGAAGCACTGGGCAGGCTTTACACTCACACCGTTATAATATAAAATAGATTCGCTAGCAAATCAATAGTGCAAATAGTGCTTCTGCTGAAGAGTAAATGAGAGCACTGGTTCAACAGCCACTTTGATCGCAGCATTTTCACCCAAACAATGAATGGCTAATTACAAGTGATTGTTGTGTATGCAGAAAAATAAGTTCCTAAAGATGCAGAGTCTACCTTTCTCTCCATGAGTTCCATCAACGAAAGAGAACTGTGTTCTTGAACATAATAAAACTGAATTATGTGTTTTAAATGTTCTCTGAGTCTGACTCTTCCTAATGTCAGATTAACCTCTCATCCAGTATGAATTAATAAAGCTTTTCAATGGGTTAAAGACTCAAGCATCAACTAGTTGGAAATCTCATCTTCATTATTATCCTTTCAGTGGGAGAATTAACTTGAAATTGGACAAACTTTACTTAAAGATATCCAGAATTGACTCTAGAGTTTCAAATCCCAATTCTAGCACTATATTTTATGTACTAGTCTTTATATTTAAAGAGAATTTAAAATAGACTTGCAAACAAATAAAACAACTGATTAAATGAAGACACAGAGACTTACCCCTAGGAAATGTAGATCATTCTCAAACTATCCCGAGTCACAAGTTTCTCAAATTCTGCACAAATAGCATTTGGGGGTGTGCTCTGCCCTGTGTTTATGAGAGAGCCTACATAGAATTGTTTACAACATCCATAGCCTCCATCCATAGCAAGTCAGTGACGTATATCCACTACTATCTCCCTGCTACAGTGAAAACATCCAGAAATATCTGCAGATGTTACCAGATGTCTCCTGTGGATGAAGACAAGTTACAGTTTGTTAAAAATACAGATCACTTAATCCAAACTGTAGACATTCAGGCCAGGAAGTCTGAAATCAACTCTAGTGCTTCATAACCACTCTGATTGTATCTGCGTATCTGTCTTGGAGACAAAGATCTCTGGACCACATAGAAACACTAAATACATTCTGTTGCTGTTTGCAAGTAATATTACTGAATGAAGAAAACTTTCAAAAGGATGTCTAAGTCTATGGCTTCTGAATGCAAACTTACCAACTGCCCAAAGATGACAGGGAGGCAGAAGAGGGGAGACAACACATGCTCTTAGGAATCATAAATCATTCATATGTATACCTCAACATATTCATATTCAAAAGGTTCTCATGACTTCTTCCAACAGATATGAGAGAAAGATGAGAAAGAGATTTTACAAACAGGTTTTCATAGCCATTTCTGCCTCATCAGATTTCGTATCTCTCCTCTATGTGACCATGAGCAACAACACAACAAAAGCTAATCAGCACTGGCAGCTGTCAGACATCAAGGGGGAATGTAAACTAAGGCCCTGTCTTACTCCAAAACAGTCAGAAGTCACAGCTTAGATGTGATCATGTCTATGGAGTGTTTCTTTGTGATCTGCATACCCCTTTTCTTTGGCAAGTCTAACTGAATCAGACAAATGGCTGTCAAAGAGTTCTACAACTTAACTTCATATATCATTAGACTTTTATGTGAATATAGTATTTATATAGTTTTTAATGTCCTGATTAACTTTGGGCTGTTTCATCAATTCATCTAGTCACTTCAGTTAACATGCCTACCTCTCTGAAGGTTCAACAGTATTTATTGTTGCTATTGCTTTTCAGCAGTCATATTACTCCTTATCTAGCTTACAGTCAAATAAATTCTTCTTCTCCATTGTTTACTGTAAAAACCTTTTCAGCACTTTGCAAGTGGCTTTTATGAACTAAATACAGGACTATACATCTATTCCTGTCAAATTTATCTTCTTGGTAAAACCAAAATATATTTTCTATATATAAGTCAAATAACAAAATTGGTGACAAGGTTAGATGTAAATTCCTTTATAAGCTTGATATGACCTCTATCTTTCCTTTTTATCTTTTCTCCAATCATTATTAAGAGTTATTTATACTTCTGAGAGCCTCTGAGCAAGATGGAATCCTAAGGACATGTCAGGAAAACGGAGCAACACCATAAATAACAGAGTGGATCAGTGCATCGTATACTGATATTATTCAACAGCCTACTAAATAACATCTAAGGAAATGGAATTCTTTCACCTCACTACCATCTTTCTTCCCTATTTCCAGGGTTTGTTCAAATTGATACACACTCTCAACTTTGGACAGAAAATAGGGCTGCTCTCACCAATGTAAAAATAACAAAATATCCTACCACAATTCTTCTATTTATCTTTTTAAGGCATATATGCATTCTCTAGTACAAAATGTCTTTCTAGAGTGAAATTCTAGTAACCTCTCAACTTTTTACACACATATATACCCTATAAAACCCACCATCATCACCCGCTTTGTGGCCCATCCTTTTGGGAATAAAATCTGTCTTACTAAATTCTTATAGCAATAGATGAACACCTCACCTTAATGATGTCCGTTATTTGCATTGGTTCCTTATTTACATACATCATCTACCCAAGGCCAGGCATAATATTTCTCACTTGGAAATCTTCTGTTGCTTTAAACAGTCAACTAAAATTATATCTTAAATTTGTAACCTGAATTTAAAAACAAAAAGAAGTTGATCTTCAGAAGTCTGATAAATGCTTCCATGTTCTGAACATATTCAGAAATGAGATTAATAGTCTTAGTTAAGGTTTTACTGCTGTGAACAGACACCATGACCAAGGCAACACTTATAAGGACAACATTTAATTTGTGTTGGCTTATAGGTTTGGAAGTTCAGTCCATTATCATCAAGGTGGGAGCATGGCAGCATCTAGGCAGGCATTGGTACAGGCAGAGATGAGAGTTCTACATCTTCATCTGAAAGTTACTAATGAAATACTGACTTCCAGGCAGCCATCATGATGGTCTTAAGCCCATTCCCACAGTGACACACCTATTCCAACAAGGCCAAGCATATACAAACCATAACATCATTGAATCCAGTGGGGTTCGTACCATTTCTAGCATGCTGGCATTTACATTTCCAGGTTTACTCACTCCTACTTTCTAAGGTATCACTAGAAGAAATCAAGTATTCAGAATGAGTGCTGCAAAAACCATGTAAAATCTACAGTGCTTACCTGTAGAAAAGTAGGTTTGGGCCAAAACAGCAAATTGCTGAACCAGGCCTCAGGTCACTAATGCATTTCAAAGCCACCTGACCTGAATAAGCCTAGTGAGTCTAACTCCACCTATGTTGAGATCAAAATCATTTAGAGAATCAAGGCAATTGATTTCCCCAAAGGACTCCCATTAAAAAACAATCACTTAAGTCAGATAAAAGGTCAAAAGAAGCTCAACACTTGAACTACAAATTATTTACTCTCTTATCATGATTGGAGGAAAAAAAACCCTATAGGTTAGGTTAGGAAAAGCTTCCAGGGGAAATTTGAGTTTATGTTACAGCTTTTATGGCAAACTTAGTTGAACTCATTATATCTTCTAACAAAATGTACTTGAGACATACATTTTAGTAAACACTATTACAGAAAGAAAAAAACTTTCTAATAACAATATTGCTTAAGTGTACCAAGTACATACCTCTTTATATTAAACAATACTAAAATTGAACATCCTTATTTACAGAATTTGAAAAGGCATACATATCTATTACAATAGAACAGTATCAAAATCAATTGACATGAATATGAATAACAAAATTAGTATTAAATACAAATGTGGAAATGGAGGCAACAACATACTATATATGAATATATAACTAAATAATATGGAATTCAGAAGTCCATATAAATGTCACTCTTACTTCATCTGTATGTGCCCATGCATATGTAAACAAGCACACAGATGTCACTGTGCTTTGATATAAAAATCATATGCTTAGAGTCCAGATACATCAGTTTTCAATTCATTATCTCTGGTCCTAATTATTCAATGCCTTGTGATCACTTCTTTAGAATTAAAAATAAAAGCAGAACTACATGAATTTTGGAATATGTGGGCTTCCATCATTAAAAATTAAAGCCCTCGTGACCTAGGTCTGCAGAGATAAAAGACTCTATGTTGTAATCACAAAAGTATTTACTGTATTATCCTCAAAACTAGTGTTTAAGTTTTCTTTTATAAATAATGAGATAAGGTAGGTCATTAGCCTAGTCTTAAAACCCAGTGGTTATTTGGGTAAGTTTCATTTCCAATTTCTATTTTTACACTAACAAATTAGAGAAAATTAAACATTTCTTTATTATTTAAACATGTATTTATCCCTGATGTGAGAGTTTTTACAAGGTCTCATTTAGCCCAACTTGGCTTTGGACTGGCTATGTATCTTAGGATGACCTTGAACTCCTAATCCTCCTGCATCTACTTCTGTGTGCTGAGATTACAGTCATATACCATGATGTCTGGATAAAAACACATTATTCTTGTTCACCAGTTTAGTTCTGAGACTATTCCTAGGGAGTGATAAACAATACAGACAAGTCATCGTAAATATTATAGATTTTACAACTAGTGGGGAAGACAGATAATAAATAACAAGGTAAGGTAAGATAGATATGGAGTACAGTAAGGGCTGAGGGAGAGAGAGAGAGAGAGAGAGAGAGAGAGAGAGAGAGAGAGAGAGAGAGAGAGAGAGAGAGAGAGAGAAATGCGATTCCAGCATTATCTTTCTAAAAGGCCTGCCCTTCAAACTGTGGTCATGAGCCACAAATGGCTATTGAATACTTAAAAGGCACCACATCTAAACTTAGTGTAATACAAATATAAAATATGCTTGCTAGACATAGCAGTTCATGGTTTTCATACCAGCACTCAGGAGACAGAGGCAGGTGAATGTCTGAATTCAAGTCCAGTCTGGTCTATGTAGCCAGTTTCAGGCTAACCATGGATACTTAGATCTTGTTACAAAAAAACCAAACTAATCAAATATAAAATATGCATTCTATATTTCATTTAAATATGAACAATAGCTTTCTTAATAGTCTTTAAATATAGATAGGGATATATTGACTTCTACAGAAGGATACAGGATTATAAACCCAGAGGAGCAGCCCAAATGGTGAAACAGTGTTCATGTGTACAGGTTCAGACTATTTCCTCAGTGCAATGAGAACTGAGAAAGAACATACAATTTAGACTCATAAAATAGCACAAGCCAAAAAGCAGATTTGATATTGAACAAAGTGGTAAACTTTGGGGTTTGAAGTTCAAAAGGGACACTGAGGCAGATTGTCCTTTGGGGCAAGAAGTTTATTGGAATTACTAACTTCATAAACAGACAAACAGAAGAGTTTTAGAGGCTATGAGATAAATTCAGACAACTGTCTCAGAGTGAGGATCTCTTCTTATACGATTCTGAGGAGGTTCTGTACCACCTGTTTGATGAGAAGTCCATGGTATTCACTTTATCATCTAGCTGTCCCTCATTTCAGCTTGCAAGAGAAGAGTATCAGTTTTGCATTTGGAAAAAGGAATACATTGCCTTCAGGATAGGAAGGAGTGTGTGGAGAAAGGGCCGATTTAATGAATGTGTACATGCACTGGCTTGTTTTGTGTGTTAACGTGAACCAAGCTAGAGCTATCAGAGAGAAAGGAGCCTCAGTTGACAAAATGCCTCCATGAGATCCAGCTGTAAGGCATCTTTTCAACATTCAAGAAATCTGCTGAGATCAGGCAATGTGTATTATGCTTTGGGTTGTATGTGATGTAAAGCAGATAGAACCTAAACTCTAATGGAAATCCAAGGATGTTGGAATGCCAGGAATATGGGGCATCTACTGAGGAAAACTACAAAGACAAAATTAAGTCATCACAAGAGAGAAACCATATGTGACCCAGGAACAGGGCTGGAAAAGGAGCAATGTTACTAAATACTCCTGGGACTCTGGACAATGTTATGTTATGTTATGTTATGTTATGTTATGTTATGTTATGTTAT
>NW_021604597.1:18553733-18674622 GCF_004785775.1 Grammomys surdaster | reverse complement strand
ATGTTATGTTATGTTATGTTATGTTATGTTATGTTATGTTATGTTATGTTATGTTATGTTATGTTATGTTATGTTATGTTATGTTATGACAATGTTCAAGAGGCCAGACCTGGATCTGCAAGGTATGGTGATTGTGATGCTTGATTTGGTCTTGCCTTACTATGCTCCATTTCTCTTTTTTATTTATTGTTTTATTAGCTATTTTATTTATTTACATTTCAAATGTTATCCCTTTTCCCGGTTTCCCCTCCACAAACGTCCTATCCCATGCCCTTCACCCTGCTTCTATAAGGGTGCTCTCCCACCCACCTACCCACTCCTACCTCATGGCCCTGGCATTCCCCTACACTGGGCCATCAAGTGTCACAGGACAAATGGTCTCTCCTCCCATTGATGCCCTCCAGTTGCATTCTTCCCTTTTATAGGGGGGGGTGTTTAATTTGTAGCTCTGTATTTTGGAGGTATATACCTTTTTACTTTATTTTAGTGGACCTCACAGTTAAGAGATCACCATGAGTCTTGAAAACACTTTGGACTTTTGAGCAATATTGGAGCTGTTAAAAACTATGGGATTTTTGTGATTTTACCCAATGCATTTTACAGTATGAAATGGCCATGACTGAAAGGAGGATGGAAGTAGAGTGTTATAATTTCAGTGTAAAATACCCTCACCTGAATACTATCTACTGGTACTGCTTAAGAGGGCTACAGGACCTTTTGGATATGGGTTCTATCTGGTAGGTGTAGGGCAACTATAAACAGGATCTAGGGGAATAACCAGACCCTAGTTCCAGACTACACACTGCTTCCTGACTGTCAATTCAGTGTCACCAGCCACCTCATGCTTCCAGTGTCCCAGATATACAGGTTTCATGCCACTGTGCCTTCTCTATCATGTTTAACTCAATCACTTAAACCATGAGCCAAGATAAACCTTTCTTTCCTTGAACAAAATACTGTGGGTTTTCACATTGCATTGAAGAAACTTTCATTATAATTAAAACTATGATCCATTCTTAACAAGATCTAAGACTGAGCCAATGGAGCAGGGCAGATTTTCAAACGATTAGCAACACAAGACAACCTTCTCACAAAAATATAGCATGATCACCAGGGTCAGTTTATTTGACATATTTGAGAAATTGGTTTATTTTCTTGAGGGCCTTTATTGTCTTCAAAATCAGATCATTCTCTTTTTAAATAATCATATTTTAATTTTTATCCTTGTCAATCTTTATCTTCTGTGTTGATGTCTGATCTGACTGGCACATCTCAACTTGCCAGTGGCCAATGACTTTGCTTATATTTAAGTAATTTTCTTTAGTGTTCTAACTCATGAAAAACATAACTTTAACTTATAATCATTTACTTTCAATTTGCTGTCTATTATCCTAAATTATAGCTGTGGAAAAAGATGTTCAAGGGGAAACTGCATTTGTAAGTCATTAATTCATTACTATGTAAGCTTAGATTTTAGTAACTATTGCCATGGCTGGTGAGACAACACAATAGGTGAAGTCGCTTGTCACCAAAACTAAGAACCTGAATTCAACTCCTGGGATTTACATAGTAGAAGGAAAGATCATACAAGTTATCATCTGACCTCCACATGATCATTTAGTATACACACACACATACATATGAACACACACAAACACATGCACACGCAAATGCACACACACACACACACACACGATAGATAGATTGTTGCATCACTGGAAAATGCCATTTCATAGTTACATAAAATTAAAATGTGTTCAAAGATCTTTAGGACACATGATTTACAGAGAGAATTGACTCTGGTAAACAGTCATCCAACCTATTCATACACCATGGAAGGCAAGCTAACACACTTACACACAAAAATACACACATAAACACACACATGCAAACACACACATATACACACAATAATAAAATGGAAATGAAAAATTTAAGAACTTATGGAAAATCTACTTGGTAGTAGCATAAAATAAAAATGTGATCAAGACATTATTATTTTGTAGAAAAATAATTCTAGATACATTACCTCATGTATCTGAGAAAAGTCTTAATTAGCAACTTTGAAAGGTCTTCCAAACCTACAAGATGAAATGCTCTGAAGAGAAGAAAACCTCTGCAGAAGGGAGAGAGCTCTCACCCTGATATGAAATGAGAGGAAAGAAAGCAGTGCAGAGTTGTCCTGCAAAGCAAGCCAGGTTCTCCAAGCAGGAGAGTTGAAGCTTTCATTATTCCACATTGTGCACAGCAAAGCCTCATACCTGAATATAATGCACAAGGAGCAAATATAGGATGTGTCAAGAACTATGAAATGCTCAGTTTTCAGGAACTATAAGGGAGGGCCAATTAGGAAGACCGCTCCCTTGTGTCACATGAACTTCAAAATCATTATTGCTAGGGTTTTTTTCACTTCAAGTTCCCATACTTTAGACGAAGGATGCTTCTGATGCAGGGCAGCCCCAAGGAGGATGGAGAAGCCCCTAAAGTCAAAGATCTTCCAGAAATTGAATGTTGAATTTAACATTGCCTGAGGGAATAGCCATCTTTGCAAATAGTTATTAATGACTATGAAAATCAAATTACATTGTTCCTTCAGAAATCATCTTACAAAAAATGAGAAAAAAAAAACTTATGAACAACTGTCACTGGAGTAAGCTCTGTCCACAAATGCATTCTATGTCCACTCCATTGGCTAGACCAACCTTCATGCACTTTCCAAATGGTGATTCTATTCCTGCTAAGTGACAGGTGCTGTGCTAAGAGCAAATGCATCCAAAAGCTTCCTTCTCAATATCACACAACTCACCAGATGTATGAACCAGTTTGAACAGATTGTCCTGCATGCAGTGCACATGGCTTGATTGTTGCCCCATTGATTTAGGATTGATTTTATATTGATTTGGCAGGAAAATTCTGTAGTATGACCTACACTCATTCTGAACGACATATTCTCTACAATAGTTCCAGCATTTGCTCAGGCACCATCTATAGACTGTTCTATCCCCAGTATTTGGAGTACACAAACAATCCTACTAAGTCAGTTCCCTCACCAGCCATGGTTTGGCTGTGATTTGGCATTAGTAACTGCTATCTGGTAAGTGTTGTTTTCTGAGCTCTAGCCCCCTCCCTGCTTATCCAGCACTCTGTGCTCTCATTTTCTGACTCTAAATCACCAGGACAAGTCATCAAACCACCATAGTCATGCCTCTGTTCTCTGTTCAGCTTTGATAAAAATGATCATTAACACTTCCATCAGCACCACTTGTTTGTTGAGCTGGTAGAATTAGTGTGCACATGTGTCTGTATGCATACGTGTATGTTAGACAATGTGTATCTGAGAGGAAATGAGTGTGTATGAAAGAAGCAGAGTATGTGCAGGAGCAAATTGTGAGAAAATGAGTGTGTACACATATATGTATGTGAGGAAGAGAAAATGTGTGTACATATGTATGTGTGAGAGAGAATGTGAGTGTGCACATACATGTATGTGAGAAAAAGTGTGTGTCTGTGAGAGTGGGTGTGAGAGTGTGGATGCCTGTGTATGTGAGACAGTAAAAGTGTGCACATGTGTGTGAGTGTATATTATGTCTGTGTCTTTGTGTGAGAGATTGTATGTGTGTTTGCATGTGTGAGAATATACAGATGTCTGTGGGGATGGGGGTGAAGGAAAGACAGCAATACTCAATACTTGCCTTTCTTCATCAGTCTCCACTTTATTTACTGAGCGATAGACTGGCCTCCCTCTCTCTGTCCAAAGCCGATCAATTGGCTAATCTCAAGTGCCAAGAATTGTTCATGTACTCCAAGTATTGGAGATAGAACAGACTGTAGATGGCTCCTAAGCAATTGCAGGGACCACCACATAGAATATATCACTTGGAGTGGTGTGGAGCATACTACAGAATTTTTTTTTCCAAATCAGTGTAAAAATCAATCTAAAACCAATGGGATATCAATGAAACCCATTGTGTGCTGGAAGTAGGACAATCAGTTCAAAGTCCCTCAAGCTCACCCAATTTCTACATGAGTGCTGTGAAGCCAGTCTCTGGCTCTCATGTCTTCTCACTGATCTGGCTCCCCAGCCTTCACACGTACAATTTTACATATCGTCTATTCACTCTCAGGTGTGGCTTAGAAACCTCTCTCCCCATCTTCCTATTCATCTTATATCATCACTGAATGTCCAACAGGATACGACAGAGAACATATTCACATGTGACATCCCATTATTCCTCTCCTAATCTACTTCTTCTTCATTACCCCAGAAATGGCACTCTTCAGCTCAATTTCTCAAGCTTCCTCTTTTACTCCGGAAATCTGTATATGCTTTATTCTCCTCGTGGTCCCTAACCCCCCATATACTGTATCAAACACTGAAATCATCACCTATTGGCGATCATAGCTCCAACATAACAATTATTTTCTGAATTTTCTTGAATGTCATTATCCTAAAATACTGTTTGTTACTTTTTAGGCACACAGAGAAATACTTGGAAAAATGCCCAACATAGAGTAGATGCTGATAAAGGTTTGAAATATGTGATCATTATCTTTACTATCTATCAACATCACTGGATTTGGAATCATCTAAAAACATACCTCTGAATATGATTTTGAGAAATTGGCAGAGATTTTTTTTTAACTATAAAAGAGCACTTCTATTGGATGTAAGTGTTCTGTCTAATGGGCTGGAGAGCTAGACTGAATACAAGGGAGGAAAGAAAGTCACCTGAACACCAGCTTTTATCACTGTCTGCTTCCTGACTCCACAAACACACATACTTTTGATACTGCACCTTCCTTACCATGTAAACCTCGACTCCCTTAAGGTGTTTTTGTCAAGTATTTGATCTCAATAATGAGAAAATTGACTAATATAGTGGGAAAATATTTTATTCCTGATCATCTTTAAAGTTATATATTTGTTAGTAGTCTTCAAAATTCCTGATGAGTGTATAATCATGATATAACTATGATGTATAGTTCTAAGATTGCTTCCACTGCTATCTTGTTCATTTTTCTTTCAAAATTGAATTCCAATATAAAAACTCTGTGAAAGAACAAATGTGAACATGACACCAGTGATTACCAGTTAAGCAATAAAAGAAAGATATCAGCATCAGCACCACTCTCATTAGTAAGTTACTGATGAAAGAAAATCAGATGAGAACACTCGTGCTATTACACGTAATTTGTCTTATTAGCTCTGAAGGCAGCTCTCATCAGTTTGGGAAGTAAGCTCTGAACTGATACAGTCTGACTGACATTATATTTGTTTGGCCCACAGTTTTGTATTTGTTTGTGTGTTTGGCTAGTTGGTCAGTTGTTTGATTTTTGGTTTTGATTTTAATGTGGCGTCAATTTTTGAGTGTTAGGAGAAAGCCTTTAATGGTTCAGATTTGTAGTTTATTATGAAAGACTGATTAATCTGGTAGAGCTTGTTCTGCATTTCTGTACAAATGTCATCAGCAGATCTATGAGCTGTTCCATTCTGATAAACAATTATCTCTCCATCATTGCCATTCTGCCAGATTCAGGAATTCTCAATACCTTTTGTGGGGTCCCTTTAGGCACATAAGTAGGCAGCTGTAACTTGAGAGCCCAAATTCTTCCAAAGAGTGTTGGTATTTAAGACCCAGAGTGCTTAGTGCTGTAAAACAAAGAAGAAAATATATAGGTTTACATATCACCCTTCGGGGGAATCTCTGAACTAACTGTCCTCCCAGCTATAGGACTTGCAGTTTTAGAAACTAAACCAAGCAGACATGCCATGCAATATTCTAGTGTTCTCTCATTGCTGATACTCTGAAAGCAAAGACAGAGGATATTTTTTTTTTGTTTGTATTCAACTCAATGACAAGAAAAATATATAGAAGGTATTTGGAGTATATCCTGCTACTCTCAAAAGATTTTGCATTGAAAATACTATTTCCCTTACATTCAATACACATCATGTATTCAATGACAGATGGTCATTTCCAGTGATGTGGCCTATCTCTCTATATAATGAAAAATATATAAACCTTCTGTTGTACAGCATAGGCATGAGGTTTAAACACCTGTTTCAAATTACTCTGATACCATAAACATTCTTTAAACTGAAAAGCCCTGCATTTTAAGAAAGTGAGAGGCACCACAGCCAACTGTACTAAATTGAGTAGGCTTGGGTCCAGTGAGCAGTAGAAACACAAAATTATGCCAGTAGCTGCTGGCAAACACATAATGGTAATAATGTTTCTAAGTAGGAACATAGTTAAGATCTACTGCTGTAGAAATCCTATATGTTCTCAAAAAATTGTACTGAAAATAAATCTATATTTTTTATCCTCAGGATATCACTTACATGTCTTACCTCTAGACTCATATTTTGGAATGCATGTTTAAGGTACAATGTTTAATGTTCTAATTAGAAAAGAGACTAGTAACATTTTCTAATATTATGCCACACAAATATTGATAATCAATATTTCACTCAAGAACGGAACCTATTGAGACCATCCAACAAGTCCAGAAAAACAGGAGGTGTAAGATCAGTATGTAATGACGTTATCACCATAGTCTTCTGATTCCATAGGTGAACATCTGCCAACTTGAAGCTCTCACAATGAAGAACTGTCAAATTACTGAAGAGCTACATGTCATCCAATAATTAACCTGGAAAGATCACTTGCCAAAGGCATCATGCCATGGCAAACAGATGTTGTTTCTGTTTCCTAACTGGAAAAGAGGTCAAATGTTTGAAAGCACAGTCTGCCTTCCACCTTGTAAATACATAAGTTATCTAATAAACTTTTTATTTTGTACTGTATGCAAATCAGAGGTAGTTTTTAGTTTATTGACTGATTAGAACATCTCAAAAGTAAACTCATCTTGAGTAATTATAGAATTTGACTTCAAGATTGGAGGTTGGCAAATAAGTTATTAGGGTGCTCAGCAATTAACATAGAAGACAATTAGAGTATATGAGTACTACCATCAAAGACCTGCCAAAATATACAAAATAAATTCAAATTCAATAAAAGAGGATTAAAAGCAACTTTATTTTCCATATATATTATTACAATGGACTGGGCTGGATAAATTTGTAACATCTTGATTAAAAGAACAATGCTTTTGGGCTAGTGGACAATAATAGAAATAACTGAAATTTAGAGGCTGAAATCATTTCATTTCATTCTTATTGGGCCAAAAATAAATGCAATTTTATAACTTGATACATATTACTTTTCAGTAAAACTAAAGATTGTATTTAGAAATTAAGACCTCTTAGCCTTTCAGTTGCTAAAACTTAGCCCTGTAGATTAACTTTTTATTTTAATATTTAAAGAAATTCACATCTTATTTTTTACTTAAATGTCTTGCAAAGATATTTGCATATATGTTTTTTTAAAGATATAAAATGGATTGACAATAAGTACCTCTTTAGTTTCCACAGTCTCACTGTCAAAATACAGGCATTTGTGTAAGGCTTCTAAAATGTAATCTGTATTATGAAAATATTATACTTACTCTTCTGCATCATATTTTTATTTAAAAATATCTTATACAAAATTCACTATTATCATACAAAGGATTCACTTCATTCTCTCTAATGGATACAATACTTCATTTTCTGTAATAAACACATAATAGCCTCTACTAAAATGGATTTACTGCAGGCTTTTTTTGAATATTTTCTAACAGATGGCTGTTTTGACAGCTTTTTATTTTTTATCTATTTTGAGACTGTATTTCAATTAAAAACATTTCTCCCTCCAAACCCTCCTGGATCCTCCTCTCCATTCCCCTTCAAATTCAAGGCTTTTTTTTTCACTAACTGTTATCACATGGATGTACATATTTCTATATACATGTATATTCCAAAATATAATATGGTGAGTCCATATGATGTAACTTGTATGTATTTTTTTCCAGGACTGACCTTTTGGGATTAGACAACAAACTAGTGTTCTCTTCCCTGGGCAAGGTTACCTACCCCTTTCCCAGCTTTACTCAGTTTTCTGTAGCTCTTTACTTAGGATTGGAACCTAATGGGTTTTTCCTCATCTAGTTTGACATGTTTTTTGGTGACATCATTGTTCAGGTCACATTTGGTCAATCATGTTGATGAGACTTCATGAGTGTAGCCTCTGGTTATTATTAGAAAACACAGTCTCATAGCAAAGTCCCTAATCCTCTGGCTCTTACAATTTTTCTACCACCTCTACTGCAATATTCCCCGAGCCTTAGGTATAGGTGCTAGGATAGATATATCCATATGGACTAGACTGCACAAAGCTGTGTATTGATTGGCAATAGTTACTGATAGTGGTCCCCATCTGTTGCAAAGAGACATTTATTTTATGAGGGGAGAAAACTACACTCATCTGTGAGTGTATGAACAGATTTTATATACTGTTGTTAGACATTATGCTGCTTTCGTGGTTGCAAACTCTCTTCTAATAACCTAATTCTCCTCTAATAATCTAATAATCTAAATTCTTTTCTAATAATAACTTCACTGGCACTGAGTCTCTAGTACCAGTCAAAGCTTCCCTCTTTTTTGAGTGGGTATTAAATTCAATTAGAGAGCAGCTGTTTACTTCCACAGTATTAATTCCACTTCTGCACTTGTAAAGGTACCATACATGTTGATAGTTACTATGGTTCATAGGTATCATAGCTGAAAGAGGAAGTTGTTGGTCTGAATCCTTCAGAAACTTGTTCAATACCTTCAGGTTCCATGATGGTCCTCAGGGAGGGGCCATTCAGGTCAGTTCCTGCAATGGGACTGCTGAACTTGGTTTCTGAAGTGCATGGTATCTTCAGCAATAAGAACTGACCTTAAAACTCTTGAAGGTAACCAAGGCCAATAAAACAGAATATATGTTTTGGAAGCCTTTTGAACTATCCTAGCCAGTTTAAAAACAGGTGTCTCATTACTGGTATTGGAGGAATTGCTAGGTGGCCTTTCAATCTTAAAAGGAGTGCTGTCAACCCAAATGAGAAAAGTTTTACCAAATGGTAAAACTATGTATGTGCATTTATACACTGAGGTATATAAGTTATATGCTTGTTCTTTCCCTTTTTCTCTCTCACCAAGTAGGTAAATATTGATTGTATAATTCTTTGTGGCTTTTTAAAGCCACCTATATTGTTATTTTACCTGTCTCCCTCATTCTTTAGCTTTCTCTTTTTAACTTTACAATAATGTTCCAGTGACCAAAGAAATTTCCTTTTAATGTCATTATCAATAGAATAAGTTTCCTTTAGAAATTGCGGGAAATTGTTCAAGCTTCTGTAAGTGAGGAAAGGGAGAAAAATGTCTAGTAAAGACTGGAAAAGATTTTCTACCTACCTCGTAAGGGTTTTCATCCACTTAACTTTTATCATCTGTAAACATTAATTTTAATGTAAATATATGGAGTAAATTAGTACTGTGGCTATTTTTTTATCCTAGCTTGTTCCTTAATAACAACACAGTGTTATTTTCAAGATTTATTTTCAAGCTTCACCTCAATACATTTGACTGAGGCAGTTGATTGATGATTCCCTAAACAAATCTTAGCCAAAATCTCCACAATACTTGCATTATGGGCTTTCCATGCTTCATCTAAGTTCTCATGAAACACTTTTGTCCTTCCTCATGGCTTAATCTCAATCTCCTCATCTATCTCTCTCTTCCCTTCCCCTGCCTGGAGGAAGTCCCACCCTATACTTTTCTTCTGCCCAACTATTGATTAGCTTTCATTGACAAACAGAGAATAAATGGTAAGAATTGTTTACACAAACTTTAGACAGACAATTCTTGACATAGTATCCCAATGTCTGTCCATATTGAAACAAGATATGAGGGCAGAAAAAAACAGCATTTGAATGACACAAGAATAACCTTTACAAAATAACCAAAAGCCTTATACCTATAATCTTCAATGCAGACACACACACACATACACACACACACCATTGTTGAATTCTCTCTCATTCCCTGTCTATATTGGCCTTATATAGTCAGCTCTTTATATAAAATAAGGAACACTATAGTTATTTGAAGCAAAAAAATATGAGTTTCATCTCTCTCATTTTCTCTATCTCCCTCTGTCTTTGTCTCTCACTCTCTGTGTATGTGTGTGTGTGCATGTGTGTCTTCATGTGTGCATACATGTACCACACATGTGTCTATCAATTTTTCTGTCTTAAAGTCTAAAAAATAAATTAGGGCTTAGAGTACAGCTTAGTGGAGGAACACTTGCCCAGACTATATGAATAAGAAACAAAATATATGTGTGATGGAGAGTCTCTCTCTCTCTCTCTCTCTCTCTCTCTCTCTCTCTCTCTCTCTCTCTCTCACACACACACACACACACACCAATTAAGGCAGTAGTGTGGAATATTAGTATTTTAATCTTAGCACTATCTATGATCTTTAAAAAAAATTTCAATGCCTTTGGTGTTACACTAAAATTGAAAAGATAAAAGTCTCAGTCACAGATTGTTAGAAAATTGTGAGATCATTATGACATCATAGATGTGAGTACCTAGATACACACATCTAACTCCACAAAGAACAGACATGAAAGTGAAAAAATACCTCTAATTTCAAAGTACCTTCAATTTACACATCTTTAAATCATTTTTCCTGATATTTATACAGAAAATATTATATAGAAATGGTAAAGAAAATTATTTGGCCATGGGAACACTGATTTATATGACAGTGACATTTTCCTTGTAAGGTTTCTGTCATTCTTTTCTTGTAACCTTCAGGAACCTAGTGATGCTCAGACTTACCTTCCCCCAGTTTCTAATATGAACTAGTCAGAATTTTTTGGAGAAAATGGCACTAGCAAGCCCTCCTTCTATCAATCAAGGTGTAATAGCCCTCCTATCTTGTAGGAAGCACTCTGTGGAGTAAATAGGTTTCTATGACTCTAAAATTCAGTTGCCTGTAAATATGCCAATGATTTGTTGAGTCATCGCAAATTTTTTCTTTGCAAATGCAATACCTTTTAAATGGATTTAAATACAGAAATTCTATAAGCTTTTTAAAATAGCTCTGGATAATCAACAGTTTATTGTTTTTGACAACTGTTTTATGGAATATTACATAAGTATGCATATGTATCTCATAGCATTATGTAACCTCTTTTTCCACCAGATTTCCTCAACCAAATATCAGCTTTGATTTTTTTTCTAGTAATCTCTAAAGCCTGAATTTTCATTTGTTTGAATTCAGATAATTTCCTTTATCCTCCAAATCTCCAATTGTGCTTCAATATTTCCCATTTTTAAAACTTCATGATATCTAAAGGATCTGTGTCCCTTAATGTTGCCTGTATTGTCTTACCTCCTGTCCTGAGCACTAAGCAGAGAGTAATTCTTGGGGCTCCTTTAAGTTCTAGAAACTTTCTCCAACAAAGACTGGGCCAGTTTCCTTACCCTTTGACCTTGGATTAGCAAGTATCTGAGTACTGTTGTGTCATAGATTATGACTTAAAGAGAGAAAGAAAATTCAATAATCCATACAATGCTGAAATTGGGAGTGACCTAGGAAATAGCATTTATTAGTTGATAAGCAGGAACCCCTTATCACTGTCTTTGAGGCCTCTCCTAATCAACTTACATGGCATACTGGAATTCTATGCTTAAATTTTCAAATGTTAATTCTTTCAGAATATATCAGATTTGATTAGATTTCTGTTGGGAGTAGTTCAGACATCAGTGGTTTCCAAAACCACCTAGAAGTCTCTAATGTGTTGCCATATTAGATAGCCAGAGTTTTAGATTACAGTAGAAAATGTCATTAAACAAACAAACAAGCAAACAAACAAAAATCAATGTGTTTGAGAGGAAGGCTGTGTGTATTGTTAATTATCCAGACTGTTTCTTTGGGATTATACATTTCCTCTAGTTTAAAGGACTGATTTGAAACTCCAAATAGTCATTACTTCATTGGATAACTCAGTAAGATCTTGAGATATGAGAAGAAACACGTAAGAAGAAACACATAAAAAGAAACAAATACACATATATATTTGGTCTATGTCCCTGCCTGTGGACATAGAGATTCTTAAGTCACGTGTAAATAGAAGCATTAGGAGAATCTTTTGTGCTAATATTTGGTCTTTGTTTCTGGCTTCTAACAGAGCTCTTGAGACCTCTGTAATTTCCAGAGTGATAGAGACTGCTGGCAGGGAGCTTATAAATCCATGGGAATTTCCTAGGTGGTAAGAGATCTTGTAACAAGGTGACTTTTGATGGGCTTCCAGATAGCCTTAGGGAGGGAGCTGGTAGCCAAGAGAGTCAATCATGCTATCAGAGCTGGAACTTTCACTCAAGTTCCTTAACATTTTAGAAGGGGAAGAAAGACTGAAGAGTGACTCAATCATCATGGGAAATAATTTAACCAGTCATTTCTATTTAATGATGCCTCTACACAAACCTCAAGGGATAAAATTTGGATAGTTTCCTAATAGCTGCAGGCATGGACAAGAAGAAGGACACATGATTACAGAGTGCATAGAAACTCTGTGAACTTCTGTATGCATTCCCCTGTACATCTCTTCCAACAGGCTATTCATTTGCTTCCTCTGTAATATTTTTATTAAAATATGTACATATAAGAGCTTCTCTAAGTTCAGTGAGTTATGCTAGCAAATAAACCAGATCAGCAAGTTGGTCTGGTGATGAAACTTCCTGTTTATAAACAGTTGGTTAGAAATCTTGGGTCTGCAACTGGAATATAGAGTGGTAGTTTTATGTGATCAAATCCTTCCCCTGTGGGATTTTATGCTCTCTCTTCATAGACAGTGCCCACATTGAATAGAAATATAGGACACCCAACTGGTGTCCACTGGATAATTGCTTGGTGTGTAGAAAACTCTCATATGCATGTGCAAGAATACACACATGATGCCATAAAAATTATTCTGTAAGGAGTTTGAGAATAGGCAAAATTGCTTTTCAGTAATAGAATCTTAAAGTAGATATTAGGAGTCCAGAGACACTATAACATAAAACAATGGAGGCTTAAATAACTTGTCCTCCATATGTATTTAGGATTCAAGGTAAGGACTAAATTACATGTTTGTTTATGCTTCTCCATGCTACTGACATAGCAGTTTATCCACACCCACCACTGCTGCAAATCCTACCTCATTTAAAGCTTGCTGAGGGTACCTGTCATTAAATTTCATATCTGGTCCCTGAAAATTCTCCCAGAAGAAAAATGAAGAAGTGAAGGAGTCTTAAACACCTACAGAATTCTATTTTATTCAGGACAACCATTCAATCAACCAGGTGCTGTGTCTTTGACATCCTGATAACAGAAAACAATTCCTTTCTTTTGCCAGCTCCCTGGCATATCACTACCAAGTTTTTCATGTCACGTCCACTTCAATTTCAATTTTACCCTAGGACACAAGCACCTCAGTATGGTCAGTTCAGCAGCGTACGAATGATAGGGAATTTAACAGCCTATAAAAGAATGGATGAAAAGGGCTCCTAAATGCTTTTCAGAACATCCATGCATCATCTGCTTTCAGCAGAGTGATATTTTAGAATCACCCACTCAAGTTGACACAGACTCTGAATGAAGAGGTCTGACCCTTCCTATGATGATAAGTTCCAGTGCCATTAGTCTCTTTAATGCAGGCTTAGCATTGATGAAAGTACTTCTGCGGCTCCCTGGCATGGACAGATAGAAGAATGTTTTCCTTGCAAAATAGCAGAAACTTGTTTAAAGCTTTAATTCAAAACTTTAACAAAGCCTGGAAATCTGGCTTCTGAAAAAAAAAAAAAAGAAAACTTCAGAGATCTGAGATTTAATGTTGTTTCTGAATATTTAGTGAAGATCAGTAACCTCTACCTTGAAAACCCTGCCATTTCATCAATACTGAGGCGTTACTGATAGGTAAATAATACAGTCAGTTTTACTTGTGTGAAGATTAAAAGAGAGAGAAGGCAAATTAAAGGTTCCTCGACAAATTATGGAGCCCCTAGCGAAAGTTCAAAGTTTCCCCAATTTTTTTCCTTCTATTTTTATGAATTAATAAAATTTCTTTAAGGACACTGATAACAAATTTCACTCAAGAGAAGACTGGAGTAAAACATCCTTTCTTTATGACTAGGAAGTTTGCATCTTTAGTATTTCTGTTTGCGTGCTAGAAGATACACATTTGAGTCTTAGTGCTGTTGGTACTAAATTGCTCCACCTTAAATCAACTAAATGTTATTTATAAATACATACAAAGCATATCTACCCAACTATTTAAAGTAACATGAAGTAACATACAGTAGAAACAAGTTAATGGAACAAAAACAAAATAAAAAATCTCTGCAAGAAAAAAATGATTGCGTTTAGACGTAAAATTGTCTGATGTCTTTTGGCTGTAAAAGCGAGCTATGGGGTATTAATAAGAGATAAATCAAATGATCCTTGACTATATCTGCTATACAGATGAATATAGAGAGCACATATTCTAAAAATATAGATAGATATCAATAGAAAATAGATGAGGTTTTTGCTTCTGCTTTAGCTATTTGATCTTTTGTGTTTCATTTATAATTAATAGCTTTAAACTAATGTCAACAATCTTTTTATAAACCACCTAAATCCTAAAGAGTAGAATAGAAATAAACACATGATGTGTACACAAAAGAATTCTCTCTATTTTTATTCATATGGAAACATATACAGAAAAAGAGAACTATAGAAAAACTCAACAATTAGAAAATGATAAGTACACTATTCTCATTTTC
The DNA here is from genome assembly GCF_004785775.1 of Grammomys surdaster. NCBI lineage: Eukaryota > Metazoa > Chordata > Mammalia > Rodentia > Muridae > Grammomys > Grammomys surdaster. The sequence goes on along the minus strand of NW_021604597.1, from coordinate 18,659,883 downwards.
TTTCTTTTCTTGCTTTGCTTTTGTTCTTTCTTTCTTTTCTTTTTATTTTTTGTTTTGTTTTGAAGCAGGTAATCGATTTGCTAAGTGATAAGTACACTATTCTCATTTTCTTTCTTTTCTTGCTTTGCTTTTGTCCTTTCTTTCTTTTCTTTTCTTTTTCTTTTTTGTTTTGTTTTGAGGCTGGTAATCGATTTGCTATATAATTGTGGTAACAGTTTTCATGGGACCGTATATTTGAATGCTGGGTCTTAGTGGAATTGCTCAGGAAGAATTGAGAAATGCAGCTTCATTAAAGCATTAAAGGACATGTGACCTTGTTGAAGGAACTATGTTATTGGAAATAAATTTGAGATCAGCTCTCTCTCTCTCTCTCTCTCTCTCTCTCTCTCTCTCTCTTCCTGCTTACTGCCCGTGGGATCAGTATTTAAAGCTCTCAGAAGTAGCTCTAGCACCTTATTGCTCTTTTTTGTGATAAACTCTATTTATTATTTTCTTCTTTTAATTATTATTCTTTAATCTTTTTTTACTGTCCAGTCGTTATCCCCCTCCCATTCTCTGACATTTCCTCATCATATTCCTCATCCCTTGTCTCCAAGAGGACGTACCCACCCCCATCCCCACCCCACCAGAACCTTGCTGCTTTTTTACCATTCTCCACACCATAATGCTTATGGACTAACCCTCTAAAATGGTCATCATGAGTCTAATTAAATGTTTTTTTTAAATAAGAGTTGATTGGTCTTGTCGTCTCTTCACAGCAATAGAACAGTAACCAAGACACCAACCAGAGGAAATCTTGAACATCTGATCTTCCTACCTCTACCTTTTGAGTACTTAAATTGCAATCCTGTATTACTATGTGTGCTCTTTATTCTGACTTTATGACTATCTAATAGATTCATAGCAAGTCATTACATCTTACTCTAGCAATACATATAATTAGTGTCTCAACAAAGACATTAAATTATTATACTTGTAAGCTCCAAATCAACACAGAGCTCTCAAAGTGATCCAAATATAAACCAAAAGAGGTCATCTGATATATTCTTCCTAGGCTGGGGTTAAACAGTGTGATAGTTTACCATCTTCTTTCAACTCTCACACTGTAAACCAGTGTCCTCACACAGATCTACACAGTATCTTTTCACAGTTTTGTGCTTTTCATTGGTGATTTTGTTGTTTCAAGGTTTTGTGACAAAAGGGAAATGTACTTGTTCAGAGTACTCAAGAGAGATGCTTGGTTTTATGACTTTGAGGTACCTAAATCTAACACTTACAGTAAAAGCTCCTGAGCTGCTGCTGTTAGAACACTCAGCTCTTTAATGCTCTTCTTGGAACCTGGGCATGTAGTCCTCAGTCTTGCCTCACCCCGAGATTCTTGCAGCCTCTCTTTGTCAATAGTCTCAGGATCTTTCAGTTTCTGCTGTCCGCCATTTGGAATTCTTCTGCTACATTCTACCATTACAGATAAGTACTTCTCTGATGGGAGAGTTCTGGACTCTTCAGTTGATTTCTCTCTTTGAGGAGCACTGATACTGCCAGGACCAGAAACCTGTACTTCTCTGTGAAGGCATCCCAGTGTGTCCTCCTTGTGATAAAGTCTGCATTTTGCCTTTTAGACTGTGGGAGGCAGAGGTACCATTAAGCCAAAGCTTTTATTGAGCTTAACTTTTCAGTATTGGGATAAGAGAGTATACACAGGCAAAAAACCCTCCTACATTAAACAAATGTGGCAAACAACTTCCTAATTAGGTAGAAAAAGGACATATAGCATGCTCTATTCTGTTTCTAACTCCATCACAATTCTTGCATGGAGGACGTTGAAAAAAAGTTTCTATTAAGGGCTAAACACAAGGTTTTTTCTGAGTCGATGGGGAGGTGAATCCTGTCCCTGCTCCAAGCCCCAAGTAAGAGTAGATAAAGGATAGCCAAGCTTGTTGAGAATTCCCTAAGGTTTTCTTGTCCAGAGTGGAGGTTCCCAAAATAGAAATAAGATACCTAGAGTAACCTTCCCTGGATTGAGGCTTCCTGGAGTAGGAATCATGGCTTCAATTGCATTGTGGTCACAGTAGACCTTGTGACTGGGGCAGTGTTTCCTCAAAATGATATATAGTATTCAGGATAGGAAAGGATGATGAAAGGGCTGCTTGGGCCACAGCTCATTGCACAGTGCATTGAATGCAATGCCTTCCAGTATCAGATTGGCCCAGCCCCAAAGCTTATGTTGATTGGAAGAAAAAGTAAATACTTAAAATTTCTTAAAAGTGAGACCTGTCAATGCTAATTTTGTTAATATACCTTAACAGTGCTTACTTCCCAGTTAAACAGCGTTTAGAAAAGTTGGGTGTTTCTAATCTGTTTCGGCTGTGTTCTCTGAATGTGTTAAGTGGTCAGTATTTGTTAATTCACTGTTCTCAGTGACTTAAAATCTTTAATTACTATATGTAATATGAGTAAAATGTACCACCTTCACTTGGGTGTGCTCTATTAAGTAACTTTTGTAACAAAGTGTCTTATGCGAAATTCACAGACACCAAAGAAATAAGTATGTCAATAAACAAAATTTCAAAGAATAAATGTCAAATATTAAACTGTATGAAGAGAATTTAGTGGAATAGAGAAAGAAGAAGACTGAGAAAAATGAAGCTGCCTCAAAATGAGAAAATCCTTGTAGGTGTGAAAACTCTTACACTGAGACCTAGAAGAAGCCAGTTATTAATTTTTTTTAAATGTAGAAACAAAATGAGCATGGTAGTACATGTCTGCCTCTAATCCCAGAACTATGGAGACAGAGACAGGTTGGTCTCTGTGAGTTTGAAGCCAGCCTCATCTACATAGCAAGTTTCAGACTAAAGCAGGTGCTACATGAGGAGTCCCTGTCTCAAAAAAGCAAAACAATAATAATAAATAATAATAAATGGTAGAGACTATGACCCGAGGAATCAGGCAGAGATAACAATAAGGATGAAGATATTAAGGCACCGTAAAGTTTACTACATTCCAGGAGCATAACAGACAGCAGACTGACAAAAAAAAAAAAAAATAGCAATAAGGAAGCAGGGAGATGAGAGTTTGGGACACCAGAAGGTTTTCGGAGCTCCAATAAGGTGTTAGTATATTAACCTTAAACAGAATCTATTTGAAAACCCCTAGTAGTCAAATGCTATGTTTTGATAAGTGTTTTGTACCTTTTTCTTTAGCAGTTGAGTTAAGAAGTAATTGTAGATGGGCAATGAAGAAACAAAAAGAGCTAGAAGAGGATGAGGAAGCAGCAGATGGGAGACAGTTGATAGTGTGGCTTGGAACTCACAGATAGAGGTGGTTTACATGAATGGAATCAAGATACTGCCAGCCTGTGAGCTTGGTGTTCTTACAGGAATCCTAAAAGTAAGAGTGGGTGTGTCTCTGACACTTTTTTTTTTTTGCCTGTTCCTAGGACTCTTTTCCTCCTATTGGATTGCCTTGTTTCAGCGCCAATCTTTTGTCTTGTTTTATTGTGTCTTGTTTCGTTCTGTTTGGTTGTTGTCTCCTGGAGGCCTGCTCTTTTTTGAAGGCCAAAGGGAAAAGGAGTGGTTCTAGATAAGAGGAGAGGTAAAGTAAGAAACTGTGGTTAGGATGAATCTATTTTATTTTAATGCTGGTAGCACTTATAAACAGTAAACAAAGGGTTATTCACAGCATACCTCAGCTGGTCAACCCACTAAGAGAGCTCATATGGAAGAGAATGGAGCTAGATGAAAAAAGTCATAGGTTCTACAGTGAGAGTCTAGGATATAGTTGGAGCTACAATTCTGGAGTTTGCTAATAAAGTTAGAGCTAGAAATATAAATTTATATATTTCATTAAACAGATGACATTTAAAGCCTGAATATATGATTACCAGTGAGAGGAATTTAGGATTAAACAATCAAATTGTAGGTAGGACATTATGAAGGACAAGTATACAAAAAAGTGAATAATGTCCGAAAAAAAACCATAAGTTCAAGTGGGAAAACAGCTATGACTTAAAAATTAATTTCCCCATGAGTGTGAGATGAATGTTATAAATTCAGTTGGATGCATTATGAAATGTTTTATAAAAATCAGAATGATTATATTCCTAGAGATATAATGGTTTACTTAACTAGGAACTATTGGTATTAAATAATTTCCTCTATGGATATGATATATTTGTTATTAGAATTTTATATGTGGATGATTTTTGAAATTTCCTTCAGCTAACAAATATACAAAATGAATTAATTTTTTTAAGTATAAGTAAGTCATCCATTTCTGTAACTTGTCTGGGATATTTAATTGTCAGGCAGTGAACTAAACACAGCAATGGGGTCATCTCCAAGGTACATAGCCACAGCCCATATGCTGTGTTTGATCCTCTTACACTTGACATCCTCAATTGTTTTGGCAGCTGACATTAACTATTTCTAAATTAAGCAATAAAATGCTGAAATATGGCCACAGATAAAGACGGGCAAGAACAACAAACTTAATGATAATTTTGCTTGTTGTTTATTTCTCCTGTTATTATCATTGTACAACAGAATTTAGGGGATTTTTATTCATTTTAAATCATTTGTTGTTATAAACAATGGAAAACTAGGCTTGCTGCCATCCACTGCAGGCACAGCTCAAGGCTTGATAAAGAGGAATGGAACATGCTCACAGAGCATCATTCTTCTTCATGTTGAAACCAAATGGAACCAGGCTGACTACCTTTCAAAAGGAAAATGCCTCCTACCTGTGTGCCAGAATCTTCATGTGACCTTGCTCTGCTACCAATCTCCAACCAACACAAACTCAATTTCTGTTTAGGAGTCTTCATCCTTCACTTTTCTTCTGCGTCTTAGGAATTATGGCTAATTCATGCCTCTCAGCACTCATCACCAGTGGCCAGTGATTTTCAGATCCTCAATAAATGCAGAAATAAAATGGTACCTTAAATTACAATTTCTTTCGTGTCTAAACTCCTCTATGTTTTTATAAAGGAAAACAAACTATTCTCTCAGTTTGTTTGTTTGCTTGCTTGTTTGCCTGCTTGCTTGCTTGCTTATATTGGTTAACACGTTTTTTTAAAGACATTTGAAACACAGAACCTATAATTTTGAATAATAGCTAACTCAAATCATTTATGAAGAGTTGATAGGCTAGATGCCCAATAAATGGTTAAGATAGTTTAAAAATATCAAATAAATATTTTGTAAGTGCTAAACACATGGTAGATTTAAATTACCAATGAAAGAATAACATTTCCTAGAGTCGTAATTCCTTAGAAGTTACAAAATTTAAACTAAATCTCAAAAGTAGAAAGATTCTTCTAGAAAAGCTGATATGTGCAAAGGTCCAGAGTTGAGAATTATAGCAAACTTCATGTACTATGATGAAAGAAATTCATTGAAATAATAGATCAATGCTAAAAAGGTAGCCAACTAGGGAATGATAAAGACAAGTTCAAGTTGTTTTCTGAAGTCAAAATTATTATTTTCATACCAAGATTCAAATTTTCTTTTAAAACAACATAAAATGACTAAATAATTTTGGTATTACTGAGCATGGAGGAGGATTATTTTCAAGATGGTTGAATATTAGCTACTTTTGAGGGAAAAAAATATTCCTATTGTGGAGGGAAAGTTGAGCAGTGTGATCTTGTCACATTCAATCCACTCTGACACAGCAAGACTTACTCAGTTCATAACTCCAGCCCATGGAATGATACTGGCCATATTTATGGTGGGTCTTTCCTCCTCAGTCAACCTAATCTATAAACTCTATCATACATATGTTCAGAGGTCTCCTTTCTAGATGATTCTGGATCCTGTCAAGTTGACAATGTTAAGAATTCTATCTTGTAAGAAAGAAAACATTGTTGATGGTAGTGAGTATAGTAAGAATGTTAACATAAGATAGTCCTTAGGAATGGCTGTGGAAATAAGAGCATGTTGGTTGATTAAACACGGATAAAGGAGAGATACCAAAAGTCTTGAGTTTTCCATTTAGGGGATTGAGAGCAATAACAATATTATTGACAGGTATAGGGATAAAAATGTGGGTCAAATAGAGGGTGTTTGGGGGAAGCAACAGAGGTGATATGAGCTGACAGACTAAAATGTAGTCAAAGCACTTAGTACTAAGAAAGCAGAGGTAGAAGACTACAATTAGAGCAGAAACTTTTCCAGTCTTTCTGGATATTGTAACTAACATTTTTGCCTTGTAATCCATATATATATATATGGTGAGTAACATTTTTCTTTGAGACATTTAACACATTTTAATATATTGTCAATATTTTGAACATGTCTCTTATCCATATGCATCCTTCTGAACAAAAAAAAAACAATTTCTAAGTTTCAGAAATTTCTGATTTATTACTTTCCTCCTCTGTGACCAAGTACTTGACAGATATAGTTTATTACAGAAAAGACTTAGGCTCATGGGTTCAGAAGAATTTCAACATGTCATAACAGGAAAGGCAGAGCCCAGGGCAACAGAAGCATATGCTGAAAGGGTCAAGGAGTAGAGACTTCTCACATCAAGCAGGAATTAGAGCAAACAGGGAAGAACTGTTTAGAAAATATGCCTCATGTCTAGTTGCCATTCATCTCAAACATAGCAGAAGTATCAGTTCTTGTATTCCCAAGAAGAGTTCATATAAAAACACAGGTAGAGCAAGCAGTCAGCGTGTTTTCAATAAGGTTCACTAAGCAAAAGCAGAGTCTATCCTAGGCTCCATAGACAGCAGTAATCACTCGGACCTAAGACAATCATAAAATGCTACTAACTGACCAATGAACAACTGTTTGGATCTGGTTAATAGACAAGCTTCATTCTTCCAGGGTATGAACAAGATTCAAATGGACAACCATTTGCTATAATAATTGTGCACTCTTCCTTGAAACCTGGTAACTTTAGTGAGCCAAAAAATTGACTCATCTCTGTGGCTATGTCCCATAAGAGAGATCAAATCAAGAAATTGTATACATACTGTTAAAAAAATGCCTTCGGGAAAGAACAAATTCCTCATATACCCGGCCGTAGCCTGCCTAGTCAGTGAAAGCTACCTCCAGAATTTCTGTGGCAAGACAACCCACCTTACTACAGATAGGAGAGAATATAAACAGAAACAAAGCCTGAAAGATTATGTGTACCTCTTTACTAACTGCAAAGTTCAAATTTGTCCTGGTCTTGATCAGAATACCCTGTCACAGAATGGAACACTGCACCATTACTAGAAAGAAGTGCTTAAAGTCCAAGTCCCCCAAATGCAAAATGACGAAAGGGCATGAAGCATCGGGTCTTCAGCTTTCCTTCAAACCTGGCAAAAGCTTTTCCCTACTACCCGACAAAAGATTTGAAACAATTTTTCCTCATGGAAGTAAGAACAGTAGAGATGTCACAGTATCCAATAGGAATGTAATGCCTGTACCTGAAGCAAAAAGAATCACCCTTGGCTTTGTATCATTGATAGCAAAAGAAATTTGTAATACTAGAAGAGGCTGGGGCCCTCCTCAAGGGAGAGTCATTTTCAATAGCCAAGCTTGTCTTGAATTTATTTTGTTCTTGGGAAAATGTCTCTGGCAACACCTTCATCAGGTGCATGGAAGGCATGGATTCTGTGGCCTTATCCTGTTTGGAAATTTTCTTTTCCAATGGCCAGGCTTCAAACAAATGTGGCAGTTGCCTATGGGCACAGAGGGAAACTCTTTTGGCTCTGTAAGGAATCCTGCAGCTAGGATTTCCACTCCTCCTTCTTAAAGACCTGCTTTGGAAACTTTAGGCCCTCTTTATAGTCCTGATTCTAAAGCCAAAGAGAGTCACGCTAAGGTCTTCAGGGTAAGCCACCAAACCCAAGACTAGTTTTCGGAGCTCTTTAGAAGTTCTGAGGTGACTGGGTAATAAGTTTATCTTTCAGGATTAACTATCCCTCCTCACTGATTTAATGTTTTGTTTAGAGGGGTGTGGTGTGTGTGTATATTTGTGTGTGTGTGTGTGTGTGTGTGTGTGTGTGTGTTTATTTGTGTGTAAGGTCTTGGGTTTTGATAGAGCATTGGCTTGGAAATGGCCAGAGACCCTGCAAGGGATGGAATACATTTTCCCACGCTCCCAGAATCCAGGCTTCTAACTTGTGAGCTACATCTCCATTTACAAGCACCTTACAGTCACATTTGGCTAGAGAGGATGTGACTACAGGTCTCAGGCCCTAGAAAGATTTACATATTAATGAGTTAACTAAAGGCCAGAGGCGGTGCCAATTAAGCATTCTTCCCCAGACCCTTCCCCCTTCTCCCTCCTTATTTAACTCAGGTCTGCCTGAGTTTCACAGGAGTACATCCAGATCCATCTACCATCCTCCATGAAAATAAAGCCTTTTGGAACCATCGACTTTCTCATGTCTTTGGGGGCCACCGTGAGGAAAGGCAGAGAAGGCCTTTAATGCCAAGCTACCCCAGCTGCCACACTGGAGGACCTCTCTGCATTCCAGCCACAGGGACCTGGATCTTCAAGCAAGCTAGCACGGCCACCGAGTCTGCTAAGTGAGTACAGTAACCAAGTCTCTCCATGGGGTGCTGCCAGGGCTTCTTTCTTCCCTCAACCCCTTGTTTCTCTTGGCTGTGGGCCGGCTGGTCGGGTGCCCACATGTCCCCAGTCTTGGTCCTTCTGTGGTCTTGGCATCTGAGAGCCCAAAGGCTTGAGACCAGTCAGTCCCTGTCCACCTCCTGGTCCGGGGATCCCCAATCCAAGAGCTCTGCTCCTCCTCTCCTCGTTGGAACTACCAGACTGAGTGAGAACTCCCTCTGCTGGGCAGGGCCCCGTAGTACCCACCTGGTGCCATGCAGAGTAAATTCAGTCAAGATCCCTACGTTCCAGATTCTTTGGCGCCATGGGAATCACAACAGCCCAACAAGTTTCAAGAACCCACACTAATCATTCCGAGAGAGAGAGAGAGAGAGAGAGAGAGAGAGAGAGAGAGAGAGAGAGAGAGAGAGAGAGAGAGAGAGAGAGAGAGAGAGAGAGAGAGAGACTCTAATCTTTTCAAAAGAGCACTAGAATCCTGTGAATCCATTGACCTTTAGTATTGGCTTTGATATGATTTCACAGAGTGGCAAGGCTATTTCTTAGCCCTTGTCTTACATTTGAAAAGAAATTTCTCTCTTTCAAGTTATCCCTATCATGGTTATTATCCCAATTGTAGTCCTTGGAAGAAAATATGACCCAACCAGGTATGTTCTCTAATTCACAATATACGTTATCTGCAAACCTTTGGGAGATTTCTAAGACCTCCTGCCTTCCAGCTGGTGAAGATCTAAATAATAATTATAGTATCCTTCCAAGTCAATTCAAAGGTCTGAATCAGATGTTAGAAAGCGTCTCTGTACTTGTCAAGATTGTCTGAAAATTTATTGTGATCTTTCTTATTTGTCTCAAATCTCACAGGGAGTAAGAGACATGTACATATACTGGGCCATGGAGACCATGTTATTCATAAGAAGAGTGATTATTTCTTATCAGTTTAGAGAGGAAAAAAATGTGGCTTCTTTATAGGTGGGTCTGCTACCTATATAGAAGACTACTTAGTCATCAATGAAGAGTCAACTTAGTATTAGAAACATAGATTATTCTGTTTCCTCAAGGTATAGAAGGCTTGAATAAATGGAATTCCATTACATTCCCCTTTCCTTGGGCAAAACATGTCTAATTGTAGCACAGTATTAGAGTTTGTTACACCCAAAGGACATGTTTACCCATCTCTCATATGATACTGGGGCCATTCTGAGTGAGAAAAGGAAACAAGTCAACTCTATAAGTTCTTTTGGATACAACTAAGGGGATATCTAATGAGATGAAAGCTTGAGTGCTATCTACAAGATGATGAAAAAGCAGTGAGTGAGTTGTGTAGAACTCAGAGCAATCTTCCATCCTTTTGGGCTATCCTGCTATAATAGCTAGATTTGGATGATCTGGAATGTTCAGACTGCACAGAACATCATCCCAGAGTGTTCAGTGCCAGGACTATATAGTGACCGTCTTCTCCCACCTCTATTTTATCCATGTCTTTTATGATTCCTTATCTTCCATATCTAGACTATCTCCCTGGAAATCACTAGTTCTATTCCAAGATGATCTTTAGATACATGGAGTTTCCTCTGAAAACTGTAATTGCCATTTACAAGTGACATAGACTATGTGTTGAAGAGTCCTGTAGACCTGTCATTTATATGCCTTCTGGTCTGATAATAGGTAAAATGTCCATGTGCATGTGCATGTGCGTGTATGTGCATGTGTGTGTGTGTGTGTGTGTGTGTGTGTACAATGCTAAAAAGATAAGAAATACTAATCACAAGGAAGTATAAATTTCTACTTTGGCATTTCGCATGGGGAGACTTTTCAAGATTTCTAAACAGACAGAAAAGTAATCCTTATATCCTATTCTCCTACAGAGGTTAGAAGTGGCTTTAGCAATTCCTACCTAACAACAGCTTTCAGTTACATGGTACCTTGTCTCACAGGTCCCATGTCCTCTCGTTTATGTGCCCACTGTGCACACCTCATTGTTTTAATTCTAAGAGTACCACACAGGGACATATATTTCACAGCCACACCTATAGTGACCTACTTCTACCAGCTGGGAGACACCTCCTGAGGTCTCTACATCCCTAAATATAGAGCCATTGGTTGAATTAAACATTTAAATATGAGTTTATGAGGGATAGATTCAAACAATATCAAAAGACCATTCTTTTCAAGTACAGTTGCTTACCTAAAGCACTCATTCTAGTTACTTTATAGGAGAATAGGACTCACTGTCAGTGAGCTTCAGAACACCAGGGTATTAGCTGCAGCAACTCAAAAAATTCCAGGCTCCTTTTCTCATATGTTAAATGACAACTTTAGATCAAATAATCTAGAAAATTCTTTCTAGTTCTAACTCCAGTCTACAAGCAGCAGTACCATGATTCCTAGAAGAGAGAGAGAGAGAGAGAGAGAGAGAGAGAGAGAGAGAGAGAGAGAGAGATATCAGGGCACAAAAGAACACAGAAGAAAAAGTTGAGACGCACTATGCTTGGAGAGGCACTTGTCCATCAGAGCAAGCTGCCTCCCTGGCATCACTTCAGACTTTTTGATTAAGAATGTTCTGTGCCTGTGATGACTGTTTAAGGGAACTAAAAGGCTGCTTCATCTACTAACAGTATTAATAGAGGAGTGTCTTAATGGGAAATGATGACAGGAATCATATTTTAACATGTGTACTTTCAATGATAAAAGCCCATATGCTATTTTTTTATTGAAAATATTTTTCACATAATGCATCATGATCATGGTGTCCCCTCCCTCAACAGTTGACCCTTCAGATTTCATGCCTCTTTTGTCTCTCTCTTTAGAAATCAAATGGAAAATATAAACAAAAATCTAAAGAAGGCACAAGAAATTCAAACACACAAACATAGATGCACACACATACAAATTCATTAAAATGTAACATTGAAAACTGTAACGTACAAGCAAAGGATTAGTGAGGTTTAAAAAAAAAAATGTCCAGCTGCCCCTGCCTGGTCCTTTTGGCTGGGGCAGACACATAGCTTGTCATATCCTGTGGAGATACTGAATCCTGAGCCATCCTAGAGGAGCGCCTGCTCTCAGTGCAGTGGGTAAGACCCCCATCTCACTCCCTATGCCCCAGAGTTACATCTGGGAGCCAGGGATGCTCAGGACCCACCAGCTACCCAAACCCTGCCCCTCTGGAATTCCACTTCCCTTCCACCCCTGCCTGGTCTTCTGGGCTGGGGCAGACACATAGCTGGTCTGCTCCTGTGGAGATACTGAATTCTGAGTCATCCTAGAGGAGCCACTGCACTCAGAGCAGCAGACACCTAGCTGGTTTGCACTTGTGGAGACATCGTATCCTGAGCCATCCTAGAGGAATCACTGCACCCAGAGCAGAAGGATTTCCAGATCCCAAAGTCCTGAGTCCCAGGAGTTCTTCCACCCAGGAGATTAGGATCATAAAGACCACAGAGACATCTGGACTCTGAGGAGCTCTACAACAAGCAAGATCTGGAAATACAGACTCCAGTCTTACACAGTGAGGGCAGGTAACATTAGAGTTAACCAGATGGCGAAAGGCAAGTGCAAGAACATAAGCAAAAGAAACCAAAGTTACTTGGCATCATCAGTACCCAGTTCTCCCAATATAGCAAGCCCTGGACACCCCATCACACCGGAAAAGCAGGATTCAGAATTAAAATCACTTCTCATGATGATGATAGAGGATTATAAGAAGGACATAAGTAACTCCCTTAAAGAAATACAGGAGAGTACAAGTAAACAGGTAGAAGCCCTTAAAGAGGAATCACAGAAATCCCTTAAAGAAATGCAAGAAAACACAAAGAAGGAATTAAACAAAAACATTCAGAATCTGAAAATGGAAATAAAAACAATAAAGAAATCTCAAAGGGAGACAACCATGGAGATAGAAAACCTAGGAAACTGATCAGGAGTCATAGATGCAAACATCACCAACCAAATACAAGAGATAGAAGAGAGAATCTCAAATGCAGAAGATACGGTGGAAAATATTGACACAGTTGTCAAAGAAAACGCAAAATGCAACAAAAACCTCCTAACCCAAAACATCCAGGAAATCCAGGTCACAATGAGAAGACCAAACCTAAGGATAATAGGTATAGATGAGAGTGAAGATTCTTAACTTAAAGGGCCAATAAATATCTTCAACAAAATTATTGAGGAAAACTTCCATAACCTAAAGAATGAGATGTCCATGAACACATAAGAAGCCTACAGAACACCAAATAGACTAGACCAGAAAAGAAATACCTCTCATCACATACTAATCACAACATCAAATGCACAAAACAAAGAAAAAATACTAAAAGTAGTAAGGGAAAAATGGCAAGTAACATATAAAGACAGACCTATAAGAATTACACCAGATTTCTCACCAGAAACTATAAAAGCCAGAAGAGCCTGGACTGACATCATACAGACTCTAAGAGAACACAAATGCCAGCCCAGACTACTATACCCAGCAAAAGTCTCAATCACTATAGATGGTGAACCCAAGATATTCCATGACAAAACCAAATTTGCACAATATCTTCTCACAAACCCAGCACTTCAAAAGATAATTGATGGAAAACGCCAACACAAGGAGGGAAACTACAACCTAGAAAAAGCAAGGAAGTAATCTTCTAACAACCCCAAAAGAAGATAACTATACAAACATAATTCTACCTCTAATAACAAAAATAACAGGAAGCTACAATCATTTTTCTTTAATATCTCTTAACATCAATGGACTCAATTCCCCAATAAAAAGATGCAGACTATCAGACTGGATACACAAACAGGACCCAGAATTTTGCTGCAGACAAGAAACACACCTCAGTGACGAAGACAGACACTACCTCAGAATAAAAGGATGGAAAACAATTTTCCAAGCCAATGGTCCCAAGAAACAAGCTGGAGTACCCATTCTAATATCAAATAAAATCAACTTTCACCCAGAAGTAATCAAAAAAGATAAGGAAGGACACATCATACCCATTAAAGGAAAAATTTACCAAGGTGAATTCTCAATTCTGAACATCTATGCTCCAAGTGCAAGGGCACCTACATACATAAAAGAAACTTTACTTAAGCTCAAAACACACATTACACATCACACAATAATAGTGGGGGATTTCAACACCCCACCACTCAGCAATGGACAGATCATGGAAACAGAAACTAAACCGAGACACTTTGACATTAACAGAAGTTATGAACCAAATGAACTTAACAGACATCTATAGAACATTTCATCCTAAAACAAAAGAATATACCTTTTTCTCAGCACCTCATGGTACCTTCTCCAAAATAGACCATATAATTGGGCACAAAACAGGCCTCTACAGATACAAAAAGATTGAAATAATCCCTTGCATCTTATCAGATCACCACAGACTAAGGTTGGTCTTTAATAATGACAAAATCAATGGAAAACCCACGTGCACATGGAAACTGAACAACTCTCTACTCAATGATGACTTGCTCAAGGAAGAAATAAAGAAAGAAATTAAAGACTTTGTAGAATTTAATGAAAATGAGGACACATCATACCAAAACTTGTGGGACTCCATAAAGGCAGTGCTAAGAGGAAAACTCATAGCTCTAAGTGCCTACAAAAAGAAACTGGAGAGAGCATACACTAACAACTTGACAGTACAACTAAAAGCTCTAGAACAAAAAGAAGCAAATACACCCAAGAGGAGTAGAAGGCAGGAAATAATCAAACTCAGGGCTGAAATCAACCAAATAGAAACAGAAAGAACAATACAAAATATCAACAAAACTAGGAGCTGGTTCTTTGAGAAAATCAACAAGATAGATAAACCCTTAGCCAGATTAACCAGAGGGCACAGAGACAGTATCCAAATTAATAAAATCAGAACTTAAAAGGGAGACATAACAACAGGAACAAAAAAATCATCAGATCCTACTACAAAGGCCTATACTCAACAAAACTGGAAAACCTGGATGAAATGGACAATTTCCTAGACAGATACCAGGTACCGAAGTTAAACCAGGAGCAGATAAACCATCTAAACAGTTCCAAAACCCCTAAGGAAATAGCACCAGTCATTAAAAGTCTCCCCACTGAAAAAAGCCCAGGACCAGATGGTTTTAGTGCAGAATTCTATCAAACCTTCAAGGAAGACCTAATACCAATTCTTTTCAAACTATTCCACAAAATAGAAACAGAAAGAACACTACCCAATTCATTCTATGAAGCTACAATTACACTCATACCCAAACCTCACAAAGACCCAACAAAGAAAGAGAACTTCAGACCAATCTCCCTTATGAACATCGATGCAAAAAATACTCAATAAAATTCTAGCAAACCGAATCCAAGACCACATCAAAACAATCATCCATCATGATCAAGTAGGTTTTATCCCAGGATTGCAGGGATGGTTCAATATTCGGAAATTCATCAATTTGATCCACTATATAAACAAACTCAAAGAAAAAAACCACGTGATCATCTCACTAGATGCTGAGAAAGCATTTGACAAAATTCAACATCCCTTCATGATAAAAGTCTTGGAAAGGTCAGGAATTCAAGGCCCATACCTACACATAGTAAAAGCAATTTACAGCAAACCAGTAGCCAACATCAAACTAAATGGAGAGAAACTTGAAGCAATCCCACTAAGATCAGGGACTAGACAAGGCTGCCCACTCTCCCCCTACCTATTCAATATAGGTAATCCTAGCCAGAGCAATTAGACAACAAAAAGAAGTCAGAGGGATATAAATAGGAAAGGAAGAAGTCAAAATATCACTATTTGCAGATGATAAGATAGTATACTTAAGTGACCCACAAACTTCCACCAGAGAACTCCTAAACCTGATAAACAACTTCAGCCAAGTGGCTGGTTATAAAATCAACTCAAACAAATCAGTAGCCTTCCTCTACATGAAAGATAAACAGACTTAAAAAGAAATTAGGGAAATAACATCCTTCACAATAGTCGCAAATAATATAAAGTATGTTGGTGTGAATCTAACTAAGCAAGTCATAGACCTGTATGACAAGAACTTCAAGTCCCAGAAGAAAGAAATCGAAGATTTCTATCTCAGAAGATAGAAAGATCTCCCATGCTCATGGATTGGCAGGATTAATATAATAAAAATGGCCATCTTGCCAAAAGCAATCTACAGATTCAATACAATTCCCATTAAAATCCCAACTCAATTCTTCACAGAGTTAGAAAAGGAAATTCTCACATACATTTGGAATAACAAAAAACCCAGGATAGTGAAAACTATTCTCAACAATAAAAGAACTTCGGGAGGAATCACCATCCCTGACCTCAAGCTGTACTTCAGAGCAATAGTGATAAAAACTACATGGTATTGGTACAAAGACAGGCAGGAAGATCAATGGAATAGAATTGAAGACCCAGAAATGAACCCACACACCTATGGTCACTTGATGTTTGACAAAGGAGGTAAAACTGTCCAGTGGAAAAAGGACAGCATTTTCAACAAATGGTGCTAGTTCTACTGGAGGACAACATATAGAAGAATGCAAATTGATCCATTCTTATCCCCTTGTACAGAGGTCAAGTCTAAGTGGATAAAGGACCTCCACATAAAACCAGATACACTGAAACTAATAGAAGAGAAGGTGGGGAAGAACCTCGAATACTTGGGCACAGGGGAAATGTTCCTAAACAGAACACCAATGGCTTGTGCTTTAAGATCAAGAATTGACATATGGGACTTCATAAAATTGCAAAGTTTCTGTAAGGCAAAGGACACTGTCAATAGGACAAAATGACAACCAAGAAATTGGGAAAAGATCTTTACCAATCCTACATCTAATAGAGGGCTAATATCCAATATATACAAAGAACTCAAGAAGTTAGACTCCAGACATCCAAATAATCCTATTATAAAAATGGGGTATAGAGCTTAACAAAGAATTTTCAACTGAGGAAACTCGAATGGCCAAGAAGCACCTAAAGAAATGTTCAGTATCCTTAGTCATCTGGGAAATGCAAATCAAAACAAACCTGAGATTCCATCTCACACCAGTAAGAATGGCTAAGATTAAAAACTCAGGTGATAGTAGATGCTGGCAAGGGTGTGGAGAAAGAGGAATACTCCTCCATTGTTGGTGGGACTGCAAGATGGTGCAACCACTTTGGAAATCAGTCTGGCTTTTCCTCAGATAATTGGACATAGCATTACCTGAGGATCCAGCTATACCACTCTTAGGCATATACCCAGAAGATGCTCTAACATATAACAAGACATATGCTCAACTATGTTCATAGCAGCCTTATTTAGAATAGTCAGAAGCTGGAAAGAACCCAGATGTCCTTCAACTGAGGAATGGATACAAAAAATGTGGTACATTTACACAATGGAGTATTGCTCAGCTATTAAAAACAATGAATTCAAGAAATTCCTAGGTAAATGGATGAAACTAGAAAATATCATCCTGAGTGAGGTAACCCAATCACAAAAGAGCACACATGGTTCACTCACTGATTATTGTATATTAGCCCAGAACCTTGAAATATCCAAGATTCAACTCACAGGCCACATGAAGCTCATGAAGTAGGAAGACCAAGTAGGGGTGCTTCGGGCCTTCTTAGAAGGAGCAACAAAATACTCAAGGGAGCAAATATGGAGACAAAGTGTGGGACATAAACTGATGGAGGGGCCGTCTAAAAAACCATTCCACCTGAATATCCATCCCATGTGCAGTCACCAAAGGTAGATGTTGATGTGGAAGTCAGGAAGTGCATGCCGATAAGGGCCTGATATGTATGTCTCCTCAGAGGTCTGCACGAGTCTGACATATTCAGAGGCAGATACTCACAGATAGCCATTGAACTGATCATGGGGTTCTCAATGGAAGAGTTAGAGTGAAGACTGCTGGAGCTGAAAGGGTTTGTAGCCCCATGAGGAAAGCAACAATACCAAACAACCAGAGCTCCCAGAGTCTAAACCACCAGCCTGGGAGCACTTAGGGATGGATCCAGGGCTTCAGTTGTATATGTAAAGGTGGAGGGTCCTGCTGGGCATAGGTGGAAGAAGAGAACCTTGACCGCATGAAGGCTGGATGCCCCAGGGGGTGGGAATTTGAGGGTGGGGAGGTGGGAGTGGGGGGGGGCTATGGAGGGGTACATCTGCAGAGAAGCAGAAAGAGGGGTGAGGGGATAGGGGGTTCCTGGGGGGGTGGGGGATGGGGTAAGGGGATAACATATGAAATGTAAATAAAACATCCAATAAAAAAATGTCCAAACAAAGCAATATGAGATAGAAAAGTATCTCTAAAAATACCACTGAGATAATTTTGTGTTGGCTATTTACTGCTGTGCATGCGGTCTGCCCTTAAGAGTGGTTTGCATGCCCAGTGAGACTCCAATGAAGAAAAGTTGTTTTCCTTTGTAAGAGGTTGTCAGTTGAAAATAACTTCTTGGTTAGGGATGAGGGCTCATGTTCAGTTCTAAGCACCAGAACCCCATCTGTCTTGAACCGGTGCATGCCCTGTGAACAGTGCCACAGTCTCTGTGAGTTCATATGTACACCAGTCCTATTCAGGCTGGAAGACACTGTTTCCTTTGTTAAAAAAAAACAAACAACAACAAAAAAAAAAACATTTTCATCATATTAATACCACCAATCCATGAGCATGAGAGAATGTTTCATCTTCTGATATCTTCTTCAATTTCTTTATTCAGCATTTTAAAGTTTTTATGATACAAGTTTTTTACTTGCTTGGTTAAAGATATCCTAACATTTTTTGAAGCTATTGTGATAGATATTGTTTCCCTTATTTTTTTATCAGTCTGCCATTTGTATGTAGAAATGCTACTGATTTTTGTGTGCTAATTTTGTTTGTTGCTATCTTGCTGAAAGTGCTTACCGGTTGTAAGCATTTCCTGGGTGAGTTTTCAGAGTAACTAACAGTCCCAGAGAGAAACAAGACATTTAGTATTCTTACATAAATATGAGGAATACCTGATGGAAGGGAAGTGACACCCACTATTCTTATGTCTTATTCTTAGTACTTTTACATAGAACATAGAAAACCTCACTGAATCCTCAAAATAGCCCTTGACATAGTATGATATTTAAGTAGATAAAGAAACTGAGAGCCAAAAGTCAAGTAACTTGCTCAACTGTCTCTGCTTAGTATGTGTTCAAAACAAGATCCAAACAAAAATTTTGTTCTAAGAGTCCTTTCTTTGCAGTCTTTATACACAAATTTATGGATAGCATTACAGTAATACAATAAAAAATGCTTGAGTTTTGTCCTCAATCTCTTGTTAAAGTGCATTGCTCCTGAATCTCGGAAGTGCTTAGAGTATCTTGTGTGTATTCACCACTGGCTAAGGTCTGTGGACTTCTAGGTAACTTAAGAATGGAGGCGCTTTGCTCTCTATTTTGAATGCTGGTATTCTGGTATCATTGCAGGTTTGAAGATTGGGGATCCTTTAGGGGACAGGGCTTCCATGAAGAGAGTGTGACAGCAGAAGCAGGCCTTGTTTGCTTTCTACCTGTCAGCTGCAGACAAGATGTGAGCTGTTTTCTGATCCTCAGAGTTCCATGTTTGGGCTCAACCCTCCAACCATGACCCCAAATAAATGCTTAGTCTCTTAAAGTCATTTTTTCAGGTATTTTGTCATAGCAATAAGGAAAATAATTAAAGGAGTTTAGCTCTAAGCCAATTTAGACTGCATGCACAGTGGCAGTCAGTGCTGGTTATTTGTGTTATAACCTCTGTCTGGGGCCTACTTGAAATCTTTACCCATAGGAAGAATAGCAGTATCAACCAACCAGACACCTCAGAGCTACCAGGGACAAAACCACCAACCAAAGAGTATACATGGAGAGACCCATGGCTCCAGCCACATAGGTAGCAGAGGACGGCCTTGTAGGATACCAATAGGAAGAGAGTCCCTTGGTCCTGGGAAGGCTGCCCCAGTGTAGGGGAATGCCATGGTGGGGAGGCAGGAGTGTGTGGTTTGGTGGGGGAGTACCTTTATAGAAGCAGGAAGAGGGAAGATGGGATAGAGGGTTTCTGGAGGGGAAACTGGGAAAGGGGATAGCATTTGAAATGTAAATAAATAAAATATCCAATTAAAAATACATCAAAAAAAGAGAGAAATCTTTCTTTAATCTTCTATTTTCTTGGATTAATCTCCCTTTGCCTTTTAGTTTGAATTGGATTTCTCTTCTTTCTAGTCAAAACTATCTGATAAACTCACTATTATTATAACTAATATTTATTTGGTACTCAATGAATGGAAATATATTTTGTGCTCTGGTACTATGAACAGTACTATGTAAAATAGAATACCTCCTTATGTGGACTTTACAGAAAAGTAAGACTTTTTCAACAGCAATTATAAATCTAGTTTATATTATGCGAAATGTCAGCCTAGTCCTCAGTGTTTGAGATTCTACAGGAAGGATTTAGTGTTCAAAACTGAATAAATTAAATGCTTGTTTTGTAACTCTTATTTAATGAACCTCAAGCAACGCAATTTGGTTTGGTTAGACAGAATTGGAGCTATCTATGCATTGGTTGAAAAAGAACATTAAGTCACATTAACAACATGAGAACACACACATATATATTCTCTGAAAGATTAAAAACAAAACATATTTTTCTGGAACACTAGTAATGGCATATTATATTACTTTTAGTAAGTAGTATTTCTGCAATTATAATTGCTGCAATCGTATAAATGTGCCAAGGAGTGAGATTTTAAACATTTTTAATTAGTGATTATTTTAAAAATATATAGTATGGAACTATTCTTAAGAAGTATAATCAAATATGAAAAAACTAATTCTTGCTTTTGCACCTGCGACTTTTTCTTTTGTCCTTAAATACACATTTAATAACTGCTTTTTGTGTGCAAATACGAAAAATAACCCTTAGAGATTTAAAGAGGCAAAAATTTTCAAGTGAAAAGGATATATGAGTTCAATTAAAGAAAAAGTACTATTTTGCCACATGTCAATTGAATTTAAATATCATGTTTTGAATTTTTCTCATTTTTCTCTTTTCTAGATACTCTATGTGCCTCTTTTTTTGTAAAGACACAAAGGTTCAAAGCATTGAAAAATACAAACATTTCCAGACCATCACAGATTTTATGCAGCATAGGTATTTGCGTTATATAAATCTTAATAAAAAGGATATGAAGTCAATCTTTTCCAAATTATAAGTTATTTCAGAATTTATGGTGATAGGACTAAAAAAATACTTCTAAAAATAAAGTATCCATATCTCAATGAATTCGTAATATATATTTCAACTCTAGGATTAATGACATACCAGGAGTATTACCATTCTTTTTCTCAGACATAAAGGCTGACTTCCTAAGACTTTATTTTTGTGCCTAGAGTTTCACATGTTAAGTATTTCTCTCTGCTATGCTGGAGCATCCTGTCTTAAGTTGTCATTATGTACCACTTGTCACTATCAATGTCAGATGCAATAATACCAGCTGCTCTTGCCTCAGATAAGAATTCTCTGCCTTCAGCGTTTAGATGCTGAACATCCTCTTATTTCTGTAGTACTTATCAACGTCTGTCAGCTTGATTAGTAGTACAGATTCTCAGCTGGGCCTAAATAACAACACCCCTTTAAAAAGTACAAAATAGTACTTATGGTAACTCCATAATAGTAGTCAGTGACTTTGCCCCAATCCCTGACTTGTCTTTCTCCCACACTCCATTGGCAAAAGCTTAAATTCTCTAGGTTCATGATGGATCCATAACTCCAAGTAACACATCATTATTTCAGGCATTAAATGCCCTGCCTCTTTTCTCTAAGTAGACTTTCCAAACTTTCCATATAAAATCCCACTTACAACTCAGGGGTAAAACTTTGCTTCACTCCTGAGCTATGGTTACATTAAAGGAGAAGATATGCAAACTTTCATATCAGGGAAAATATACCCAACTAAAAATAGATGTTGTTATTGCAA
This sequence comes from Grammomys surdaster, assembly GCF_004785775.1. Taxonomy (NCBI): domain Eukaryota; kingdom Metazoa; phylum Chordata; class Mammalia; order Rodentia; family Muridae; genus Grammomys; species Grammomys surdaster. The sequence goes on along the minus strand of NW_021604597.1, from coordinate 18,638,362 downwards.
AGAATGCATATCTGTTGCAAAGAGAAGTTTCCTTGATGAGAGAAGACTATGCATATCTGTGGCTATAAGGACAAATGCTTAAAGATTACTATAATAAATTATTTTGGGTCACTAACAGAGACACAATAAATCAAAATGTAGATGTGCTGTGCCCAATCCAAACACACCCAGAAGAGAATGTGGACAGATTCTAAGAGCCAGAACTCAGGAACACTGTTGTGAGATTGTGTCTCCTGGTAACATCAGAAGCTATATCTATAGTCTCACCAGTATTACTGCCCAAACATGAGCTGAACAATGTGAACATATGAACAATATGCCATGCTGCACAAAGGAAAAACCCATCAAGCCTCAACCACACATAAAGAACTACAGGTAACCAAGAAAATCTGGAAAGCAGAGAGGTGGCCTTCCTCAGAGAAAAGCACACAAATTGGTTGTATAGTACCAAAGGCCATCTCTTTATGCATATCCCATAGACATACAAGTAATATTATGTGGACTCAATGAGCTGTATTTGGGCCTATATATGTATATACAAATATACACATGTATGCAATAACAGTTAATAAAATAAAGAAACCCTAAATTTAAAGAGAGTAGGGAGGGGTTTATAGGAGAGTTTTGAGGAGGAAGGGAAAAAATAAATGTTGAGATTAAATGACAATCTCAAAAATAAACAAACAAAAAAGAGAGAATATATGTAACAATACTAATGAAAAAAGGGGCCTCTCTACTTGAAAGTGGGGAGACAAGCGAGGATACCTGGGAGGGACTGGTGGGAGGTAAGGCAGAGAGATAGTGAGGTAATACTATTTCAAGTAAAAACATGCAAAATTATTTAAAGTTTAAATATGAATAAAAAAAAGAGATAGAACATTTTATATACACAAAAATTTAGGCTTTGGGAAAAAAATACATCTACAAATGCATGTGCTGAAGAAAGAGTAGGTGATGCCTTAATTTAATTGAAAGATTTTAATTTGGTCATAGTAAAAGCTGTGTAATGGGAATGGATAGGACCCAGTGTTCCCACGTTGTGGGCTGATTATTTGTATTCTGATTGTACTGGAATTCTAACTTTAAGATGAAAGCATTACTGTATGTGGAACATTTTGGGAAGTGACTTAAATAGATCTCAGGGTCTCTGAATTCCATCATTCAAAGACACCCATAGGAGGAATTATTTCTGTACTAATTGAGAATGAGCATCTGAAGACACCAACAGTTTTGGACTTCAGCCTCATACTTTTGGTCTTTGTTTTTAAGGATTAAATCTATGTTGCCTGAAATCCATCTATAATATTTAGATCTAAAGGAGCAAACCCACTGTAATTGCCATATTTAGAGAAAACTGTTCCACATGAAATAAAGAATGGCAAGCAAAGAGAAAAGAAAGTATTTCTCTCTCTTCCTTGAACAATTTAATTCGCATTAGTTTTTCTATCCATATAAAGACCCTGAAAATAAAAAGCTGTTCAGATTACAATAAGATAGAAAAAAGTTAATTTTTTAACACTTATTTTCTGACTATGTTTGTAACTCCTATCTGATATTTAACCATGGGATAGAAAGATAGCAAAATCTTTAAATTGTGTTTCCATGTCAACAAAGTAAGGAGAAACATACCTGACCAACAACTTCCCAGGAAGCATTCTGTCTATGAAAAACACCCATGTTTAGACTTGTGGCAGAAATGGTACCCAGTCCCACACAAATGACTTCCCTTTTAGAAAACTCAAAGAGCTAAACATGTAATTTAATTTTCACTCTGGTCTGTCCCATCATGTGACAACCCTGGACAGTTCAATAGATAAAATCTCTAAAAAGAGCTACCCTATCAGAATAGAAAGGTAAGCCCTCAGAAGGAAAATAAATTTGAGATTTCTACAATCTACATTTTCTGAACTTAATGTGAAATCTACAGACATCATCTCAAAACTAACAGGAGGAAAGCCCACTACTGAGTGTGTCTAGGTAGAAAAATAATTAATCTTGCTGACAGCATTTTAAACAATTACACAACTGCTTGATTTCTCATCTTGTAATGGTTACTACATAAAACAAACAAACAAACAAAGCAGTATTTAATTTCCTCTTAGTTATATGTTCTGTAGTTTGCAGCAAATTCTTTATTAAATGGAAAAGTAGGTGGCTTAAAGGCTTCCCTGACATGATTGTTAATTCCAAAGTCTACACAAATCACTGTACTTTGTTCCAGTGACTGTGTCTTCAAATCACCATGCCAACCCTGGCTTTTTTCAAGTTCTTCAGCAATCTCACACTGCACCTATACTGAGTGCACCATCAGTGCAGTTGCCAATGGACTTAGCTGCTGACCTGGCATCTACAGTCCTTGCATCAAGAAGACTATTGCTTGAACGGTGCTCTAAACAGGATGAAAGGCACATCCTTCCTTCTCCTGAAAAGCTTACTACTCTCTTCCTTTTTGTATGGACTGAGCACTATGCCAACCAAACAGAAGAGCCACTCTTTCCCCTATACTATTCTAAAGTGACTGCTACCACTATAGAAGTACACACACACATACACACACACACACACACACACACAGAGTAGAGGTGGTAGATAAGACATGGAGATACATTTCTCTTCACCATTTGTTGACGTTTTCTTTATCTTTACAGTTGATCATCTCATTTACTGTTGATTTGTGGGATTTGTAGCATCACATTTTCATTGCAAAGAGTAGCTTGCCTGAGTTCAAGAAAATCCTATTTTCGTAATAAAAAAGACAATTAAATACAATATATTCCCTAAATCCTTTATTTTCTATTTTATTTAATGCTCTCTACTATATAGCATACCAATTCCATTTATAGCTAAATTATACTTCAGGGGGAAAAATACTGAACAGGAAAAGTTCAGTTATTTTCAAAGCAACAAGTAACTGTCAAATGAATAGTATAGAAAAGTTATCTTAGGAACTCTGAGGCAAGATAAGTGTCAGGGAAAATATAGTTTTAATATTAAACAATCACTAATAGGGTGAGTCATAATCCCTTCTTAAAATCCACTGCAGCTGGGGGAATGCCTGGTAATTTTCCTGGAGGAATGCCTGTAATGGGAGGGGCCATGCCAGGAATGGCAGGAATGGCGGGAATGGCTGGAATGCCTGGACTCAATGAAATTCTCAGTGACCCAGAGGTTCTTGCAACCATGCAGGATCCAGAAGTCATGGTGGCTTTCCAGGATGTGGCCCAGAACCAAGCAAATATGTCAAAATACCAGAGCAACCCAAAGGTTATGAATCTCATCAGTAAATTGTCAGCCAAGTTTGGAGGTCAGTCATAATGTCAAAGCCCTTGCTGAATGAAGAACAGCTTAGCTCACTTACTGGATGTTGCAATAATACAAACCAGTGTACCTCTGACCTCACCAGGAGAGCTGGGGCACTTCGAAGATAATCCCTACCCTCTGCATCAAATTCAGCTGAGGCATTTTACAGTGGTTTGCCATTAGAGTGTTCATTCAGATAATGTTTTCCTACTAGGAATTACAAACTTAAAACATTTTCAACCTTAAACATATCTTTTAAAAATTTAGGCGATGTCAATTCTTACATTTTTCTTTACTAATCTTTTCGGTTTTTTTCTTTGGAATTATTGGGCAAGGAAGATGAATGTGGATGATTTACAGCTTTCATGAATGAAATAAAGATTTGTTAGTGGGTAGCAAATAAAACACATTTAAGTTGATTGAGTTGGACATATGGTTACTGAAGCATCTTGATTTGTCTTTTTAATGTTTTATTTCAAAATGATCTATTTCAGTAAATCTCTTGGGACCACCAGTATTTGGATCTGACCTTAGTAGGACTGAAGTGTTGGGCAGAGCAGCAGCAGTCCTAGGTTTTGTTGGACCTGTGTAGGCTGCGTTTAAATCTTTTAAACTGCTTTGGTGTTTATGTCTTTTTTTAAAGTGTTATAGGGGAGTCAGATTACGTAGCTCTGCTGTGTCCATTGTTTCAGATCAATATCCCATAGCACCCCCACATGAAGAAAAGTGCTTTCTGTTTTGTCAGAAATTACCTTTCCTATTAGAAAATGCCCGTCTGCTTGTCATTCTCTGAATCTTCTTGAGCTAACAGTAGTCTTTTCAGTAACATCACTTCTGTCATTCACAGCATAATGGTGGAAGCAGGTTCATTACTAGTTTAGTTTCATATATAATACATATGGCAATTGTAGGCTCGTTTCTCTAATTGCTGGTATTTTACTTGGCCATGGGGTTACTTGTTTAATAAACTTTTGCCCTTGTTAACTCCTGTCCTATCAAAAGTCATTGGAAGGAATGATTCCCTTTGGTTTTAGGTATGCTTATGAAATTGAGAAACAATTGAAATACTAGAGTTTATGTGTAGTGTACATCTTTGTACTTGGAAGCATCTTAAGTTTATATTTGGTGAAAGATTCATTTGTCCCATTTAGCTCTTAAATATTTCGATGTATTTAATGCCTTGTTTTCTCTCCTGCTGCAAAGATAAAGAAAATGATAAATCCACAAAGGGCATATTTAAAGTAGCATATATCTGAAATCATATGTCGATGCAGGTTGTAACTGCTTCATACAGCAGGCACAGGTGCATCATCTTGTTACATGTAAGAAAAAGCTGTATTTGAACAGAGCATGCGTTATTAACAAAAAGTCCTTAACAAATATTCATCACATATTCTTCAATTGGAACTTTGCACGGTTCTTAGTGTAAGTGTGTTCTCCTTTCATACAGTTTCCATGGTATATGTGTGCTTTACTAAAGATCAATTTCTTTTGTACTCTGACTACACATGACCTAATTATAATCTAATATGGAAATATTACCATAAATGGGTGAAATTGCTCTTCTGAAAACTGTGTCCTGTGCTTTTAGACATCTGAGTTCCACGGATAGCAAAGAGTATAGTCTTCATTTTTTTTTTAATAAAGAATCAGTATAATTTCTACACCAAAAATATTGTTTTTTTCACTAAAGATAAGAAAAATAATCTAAGAAGATAAAGATTTAAGATATCTGCTTATAGATATATGGTTAATATTCCTAAGTATGCTGAAATAAAATACTGTTTCAAACTGGAAAAAAAATCCACTGCAGCTGCTGTAGTGGCTTGCCACTTTTGAGTATCTCTGTAGCAGTACCTGTACTCAAAGAGTATCCAATGCTTAGACCACCTAAGGCAGATTTGCAAGAGAGAACACAGGTTGCAGAATTTCATGCAAGGAGAAGAAAAGCTGTCTGGACAGTGGATAGCATTGAAAACAATCTTCCTCTATAGTCATTTGCCTATTGCTAATCAAGTACCATGTATCCCAATAAGGAATGTCTTATATCTTATTAAGGAGCAATAGAATTTGTGACATATGCTTTACAGGAGGAGATACAGTTGTTAGTTGCTGCCGATTAGAACTAAGCATTCTCAGGAACTCATATATTCCAACATAAAGATATAAAGAAATGAGACTAGATTAAATTTTTCTTCATTCAATGAGCAATCAGCTCTTTTTATATGGAACATGATGCTAGGATTCAGGGATATATATATATATATATATATATATATATATATATAATTGACACATTGTTTTCTTGAAATAATAATAATGAAATAGGATGAGGAAGGAAACATGAAAGGAAGATGGAGGGGAAGGGGAAGAGGAAGAAAAGGAGAAAGGGATGGAAGGAAGGAGAGGAATTCAGATTTGTGTTATGATGGAGAGACATTATTAAATTTGTCCATTTCTTAATTCAGTAGATTCTTTAAAGTTAATTGTGGAACTACTTACTCTCTTGAGAAAAAGTAAGATTTCTGTCCTAAAGGAGTTTATGATCCAGAAGAAGCAGGGATGTTTCTTGAATGTTCTTATGGATGGTATAGTATAGTTCATGTCTTGTGATTTTATTTTTTTTTCTTAAATAGGCTGCATGTTTGAGCTTCAATTCCTGTCCTCATTTTCAAGGTTATTCAGACTATCAAGACATAAATAATCCCCTATTTTAATGTGTGAGCCATTCTACATATTCTAACAGAATTTTTCTCACTTTCCCAGCTTTTTCCACCAATGGATTTAGTGTTGAACAAGTAAATTGTAGCCTTGCAATGGTGAATTCATTGCTCTAAAGTAAACTTGCTATCAACACTAAGAAAATCAGGGGGATTGTCAGCTTTAGCTGATAACAATTTGTCTTTAAACTTTTCTGTAACATGTCACACATAAAACTTCTATCATGATATCCATAGATTGCCTCCTCATATCTACATGAAGAATTACTCTAGATACTTCCTAAAATATAGTCATTCATCTTGACATGTGGTAGCTATGCAAAAACAGAGTACCAGAATTCAGGAATAAACATAAAATTCCTGAAATGTTGATTACAAACACACTAAAGATTCAGAGTCTTCATATAAAAACTGTCTCCAAAATTACAATTTCTGAGATGCTTGAAAAGTTACTTTATGTAAATTAAACCATAATGATGATGATGACGATTATGATGATGATGATGATTTACCTAACAGCCTATCTAAACTTCACCAATGTGATATATGCCTAGGACATCGCCAAGACATCAGATGGTATTAAGGATGCAAAGCATGTGCATGTTTTCCCTGTATCACTTCCTACTGTCTTAGCTGAGCAAAGTAATTGTCTACAACTCTAACACAGGAATGTAAACAATCAGCTATATAGTCAAGATTTTTAAGTTGAAATCATTTCTAATTCTTAAGGATTAAACTGTTTTTTGTCTTTAATGTTTTCTCCGTCTAATTACCAAGGATAGAAAATCCAAGTCATGGTTCTTCCATTTGAATATTCTTCACTAAGTTATTGCATCACTGAACCAGTGATGTCACATATAAAATCTAACTCAAGCTCTAATTGCAATTTTTTTCTACCCTGTCACCACTAGTTTATTTGAAGCAGGAGCGATAACCTTATCAAGTGAGCAAAACTAGAGGGCACTCTCTGAATAAAGGAAAAAAGACACCCATGAAAAATTAATAATGTTCACCCTAATGGAAAGGAGTACTAATAATTAAACTAAAGAAAAATCAGGAGTGAGTAGCATAAATATGTTAGGGATTAGTAGATAAGAAACTTAAGTGGATCCTGCTATTCAGTATTGCTCAACATAAGCCATCTTTTTCATACCTCTTGCCTAACATGGGAAAACATTTAAAAGATGTCCATGATCAGATCTTCCGAAGGAGACCATATTGATGTCCATGGTTTTGCTATTACAGGAGGCTGTGTGAATGTCTGTGATCCATGCTCCTGCTGGAAACCATTTGGAGTTCATGATTCATGCACTGCTGCTGGATGTTATGGGCTAGGAAGCTTCTTTTGCAGAGATACCTACCAATGACTGGAGACTCACAATTGAGAATGAGATACATTCAAGGCTTCTTTGACAACCACCTTACACAGGATATCCCCCAAAATTAAACAGTCTAGATTGTAAGTCATTAAATAGAATCCTTAAAACTTAAGATAGAAATGCTGAAGAGTAGCTCTTCAAAGTTGATGTCTTCTCAATGGAGACAGAGGGAAGAAATCAGTTGTCTTTAAGGGGCTAGCCACTGAGAATTTAGCCATGCTCCACCAAGTATATGAGCAACACAAATTCAACTTGGTGTATTATTTTCTTCTTTGGGGGAGGGAGCAAGAGAGGAAGAGTGGATCTGAGAGGAATGAAAGACAAGTATGATAGGGTGCCTTGTATGAAAGTTCCAAATAACCACTAAAAACCATTAGTTTGGAAAAACAAAATTAGAGAGGTAATGGCCATGAAATCAAAACCTAGCTCTGTATAACCTTTACTATTCCTTCAACAAACAAATATTAGATAAGCATTATGTTCATGGAACTGGATTAAGGTCTGCTCTAAATATTTTTTAAAAGATTATTTTGCCTATAGCAATCTCTTAGATTCTAAAGAGGAACAGACCACTTATATTTAAAAGATTCCAAGTTAAATGGGCATTTTAAAAATGAAAACAAAATGCTGTGGGGATTCAGAGGGAAAAACAATCAAACTCCAACTGCAATTCTAATGGGAAGCCTGGTGGTGGCAAAACCCAGGGGACACTTACCCACAGATAAGTGAAGCTACCATCTACATTGATGAAGCCTCTCTTTGTAGCAAATGGTGATCATCAGAGAAACGCGGCCATAAGGCAGAGATCAACAGACTGTGGGGAGCTAAGACCCAATGGATACGTCTATATCACAGCTCCAATATCAGTGGATCAGGGAGAAAAAGAGGGAAGAAAAATTAAAAGAGTCAGAATACCAGAAAGTTTGTTGGGAACAGTTTCTTCCAGAAATGACTGCAAACAGATAACTGGAACGCTGGAAACACCAATGGGCATATTACATGGAAGGAAGAAGTGGCATTAAGTCCTATTCCTAAGCAAAGAATTACAGGCAGCTAATGACTGCTAGGAGAGAATGAATCATCCTCTCCATTGTGGGAGTCAGCTTATTGGTTTCCCAGTGCAGAGTGGTTATCCCTGAAACCATTTACAAGTATCAAAATCTGACAGTGGATAAAGGACCTTCACCTAAAACCAGATACACTGAAAATAATAAAAGAGAAGGTGGGGAAGAACCTTGAATACTTGGGCACAGAGGAAAAGTTCCTGAACAGAACACCAATGGCTTATGCAGTAAGACCAAGAATTGACAAATGGGACCTCATAAAATTGCAAAGCTTCTGTAAAGCAAAGACACTGTCAATAGGACAAAACGGCAACCAACAGATTAGGAAAAGATCTTTACCAATCCTACATCCAATAAAGGGCTAATATCCAATATATACAAAGAAATCAAGAAATTAGACTCCAGACAACCAAATAACCCTATTAAAAATGGAGTACAGAGCTAAACAAAGAATTCTCAACTGAAGAAACTTGAATGGCTGAGAAGCACCTAAAGAAATGTTCAACATCCTTAGTCATCAGGGAAATGCAAATCAAAACAACCCTGAGATTCTACCTCACACCAGTCAGATTGGCTAGGATCAAAAACTCAGGTGATAGCATATTCTGGCGAGAATGTGGAAAAAGAGGAACACTCCTCCATTGTTGGTGGGACTGCAAGCTGGTACAATCACTCTGGAAATCAGTTTGACAGTTCCTTAGAAAATTTGACATAGCATTACCTGAGAACCCAGCTATACCACTCCTGGGCATATACCCAGGAAATGCACCAATATATAACAAGGACACATGTTTCACCATGTTCATAGCAGGCCTTATTTATAATACCCAGAAGCTGAAAATAACCCAGATGTCCTTCAACAGAGGAATGGATAAAAAAAAAATGTGGTACATTTACACAATGGAGTATTACTCAGCTATTAAAAACAATGAATTCAAGAAGTTCTTAGGTAAATGGATGGAACTAGAAAATATCATCCTGAGTGAGGTAACCCAACAACAAAAGAATACACATGGTATGCACTCACTGATAATTGAATATTAACCCAAATCTTGAAATACGCACTATTCAACTAACAGACCACATGAAGCTCATGAAGAAGGAAGACCAAGAGTGAGTGCTTCGGTTCTTCTTAGAAGGAATAACAAAATACTCAAGGGAGCAAATATGGAGACAAAGTGTGGGACAGAAACTGAAGGAGGGGCTGTCTAGAGACCATTCCACCTGGGTATCCATCCCATGTGTAGTCACTAAAGGTAGAGGCTGATGTGGATGACAGGAAGTACATGCTGACAGGAGCCTGATATAGCTGTCTCCTTAGAGGGCTGCTAGAGTCTGACATATTCAGAGGCAGATGCTCACAGCTAACCATTGAACTGATCATGGGGTTCCCAATGGAGGACTTAGAGTGAAGACTGAAAGGGTTTGTGGCCCCATGAGGAGAGCAACAATACCAACGAACCAGAGCTCCCAGGGTCTAAACCATCAGCCTGGGAGCACATAGGGAGGTACCCATAGCTCCAGTTTTATATGTAGGGGAGGATAGCCTTGTTGGCATAGGTGGGAGAGGAGATCCTTGGTCCCATGAAGGCTGGACGCAGCGTGTGGGGGAATTCGAGGGTGGGAAGGTGGGAGTGGGTTGGTAGGTTGAGGCACATCCTAATAAAAGCAGGAGGGGGGATGGGATAGGGGGTTCCTGGGCAGGGAGTGAATGGGATAAGGGGATAACATCTGAAACATAAATAAAATATCCAATAAATAAATAAATAAATAAAACACAAGATGATGATCATGATGGTGGTGGTTGTGGTGGTGGTGTGTGTGTATTTGTGTGAACATAAGCATTGTGTATATATACAGTGTGTAGGGATGGGTGACTGGGTTTACATATGCATGTGTGTATGTTAGAGGACAACTTTCAGAAGTCAATTCTAACTTCCCATTTATTCCAAAGCAGGTTTCTTTTATTGTTTCTAAGACTATATACCCAATGCTAGCTGTTACAAGAGCTTCCGTTGACTCTGCCTCCCATCCTGCCGTTGGAACACTGAGATTACAGATGTATGCTACTGCATGCTGCTCTTTACATCAGTCCTTGGAATCTAAACTTAAGTTTTCTGGTTCATGTGGCAAGTACTTTATCTTCTGAGCCTTTTCTAGATCCAAAACTAAACAGTATTGAACCTTAAAGGCAAGCTTGAAAAATATAAAGTAAATTATAGTTACAGTTATATACATATATATATGTATGTATGTATGTATGTATGTGTGTATGTATGTATATATGTATGTATGTATGCATGTATGTATGTAAATATGTCCCTTCTTCATCATGTAAGTAAAGATGGGGGAAATTGAACTGACAAATCTCAAGAGATTTGTTCTTTGTTTTTTTCCCATGGACTTACAAAGAACAGAGTTATAAACTAAGTCATAAATCTATAGCATGAGTGGATATGAAAAAGTTCCTTTTGGTAAATCACAAATTCTCTCTGATAAAGATAAGTACAATCAAATTACCTAAAATCTTAAAAATGATTTTCCTAAGCTTCCATACCTAAAGCATTGAAATGCTCTAATTTTCTGAAAATGTCAGGACCCAGAGGTATAAGCCAATAATAGAAAGTCATAATTATCACTTGTCATGTTATGGCACTTAAATCAAAATTATGTGCTATAATCACAATAAATGTGTGTAGTGTATCTGTTCATAGCCAAAGCTGTCACAGGAAGATAAATGTTTGAGAATCCCTCACTCCATATACAATATTTTAGTAATAGTAGTGTCTACCTTTTAATTTGTTTGTGTATTATAAAGTTGAATTATTTAAAATGAATATAACATGTATCTTTGCTATATAAATACTGCCACTTTCCATTTCTATTACTTGTTATAAAGGATCTCCTGAATCAACTGTAATTATTTTAAGAAAAGTAGGAGACATTTTATTATTATTAATTTTTTACTTCCCTCTGTAGTTTCCCTTCATTTTCATTTAAAGAAATTAACCGGGTGTGAAATGTATAGTTATCTCAGGAACAATCTCCATCCTCTTGCTTCTGACACTCTAGATTTATGAACATGATTCTGCCAGATTATCTCAGAAGCACTTGAGGTAGGAGATGTGTTACACTGTTGTTCCCGGATTAGAGAGAGAAGGTTCTTTGGTGTTTAGAAGTATCACTACCAACGCTCTGTGAATCTGCACCAATAATGGGCAGGGCCTCACAGAAAGGGCTTAGTCAAAGGTCTAGAGTCTTCTAGAGAGGCTGGAACTTATGTCACTTATAGGAGACTTTACACATTAGGGTCCCTAAACCCAAGGTAAATGAGGTACCCTGCCTTAAATCCTTTATGATTTCTCAAAATTTGAGGCCAAAGGGATGGAAAAGAGATAGAATTTCACACTGCCTCAATGGAATAGCAACTTAAAGTCAAATTTGTTGTGATCACATTTCTTATATTCTTGCTTCTTCGGTAAAAATTGTATCTTCTACTGAGAATGTGCCTTGTGCAGTACAAATGCACTGCCTTATCTATAATTAAATATAATAACTTTAACCTTGAACTGTAAGGTTTCCAAGCTAAATATTAAGTGCCTTGATTTACTTCTCTTGATTAATTCTGTTCTATGCTTTTTACCATCCATACTCTCTTGCAGCATACAGATAGAAGAATCTCCGAATTATCTTCTACTATTCATGATATGAGTATATATCATTTGTTCAGTTCTCCCAGGAAGACTTCCACATTTGACTTTTGATAAGTGACATCTAATGTTTGGGAATGTTCATTAGGATAATAGCATAGCTTAACTTATCAAAGATTGTTACTAAGAAACAACATAATACTCTCTATAAACTCCTAGGAATAGCCAGTTCAAAATTGGAAATCAGTATCCACATTGAGACTACTTTGTTCTGAGATGACCATTACCCTCAAATTCTGTTATTCCCTATAGACAGTCTTCCTTGTCTCCTTCCAGTAATGAATAAGTGGCTCATTTTATTTTTAAAATTGATTATGGGAAAAGGTGCATAATTGGATATTAGAAGACCAACTTGCAATGAACTCTTTAATAGTTTGTACGTTCTTCAATTTCAGACTTCAAAACTGTACCAAAAATGAATATATGCTTACTAGCATCCTCTTCAGATTTTCTCCTCAAAAAACTCTGATAATACAAACTAGCTGGCTTACCATGAGTAAAATTTTTGATAAAAAAGGCTAAAGAGTGAGGATGAGGTTAAGTCTGTCTAGCTTACAGGAGGAGAACATGACTCTTGGTCACAGTCTGGCTTATAAACCAGAGTATGCAGACCTTCACATTATTTATCTTCTAATAACTCTTTTAAGAAAACACTGTTAGTTTCTTCAGAAATGTATTAAATTTGAGAGTATTAAAGGGTAAATGTAATGTGGCAGATATCTTATCTAGAAGTTGAAAACAAAGCAGAGAGCTAAGAATAAAGTTGGCATCATCAATATTAAGATAGCGCATATTCTGAATTGTTATTTGCTTTTTTAAGTGTGTGTGTGTGTGTGTGTGTGTGTGTGTGTGTGTGTGTGTGTGTGTAGCCCAGAAGACATCCTCAGGTGTCAGCATGGAAACAATCACTGACCTTCCTTAACACAGGGATTACCATTATTCCTGAGTTCTCTAGTTGGGCCTAACTGACTAACTAGTGAGCTCCAAGGATTCTCTACTTCTCCAGTGCTGGAATTACAAGCATATGCCACCAGGGCTAATATTTTGACATGGGTTCCAATGATTTCATCCTATTAACTCTTTTTTTTTAGATTAAATTCCCCATAGTATTTTATCCTTAAATAATTTAAGTTTAAGGATTTTACAGCATTTTAGAATTAGATACTAGTGTAGAGACATCTAATAAGAGATTGGGTCCCTGCCCTTAGGCCTAGTGTAGAGAACAACTCTAAAATCTATGGTTATATTACCTTTATGTCATAAATTTATTTTATCACCCTTATCTTCACCAATGTTATAAACTCCAGTTGTTATACACTCAATTCAATTCTTGACATTTTTGGATATTAATCTCATTAAATCAAATGAAATCTGAACCCATATTGTATGAGACTATGTACATCTAGAATTGAGCCCCCTCCTTACTTTAAGTAATCATAAGCAAAGGCTCCTTACTAGGCTAGTTCCCCACCTGTAAAAGATTCCATTTGTTAAAATAAGTTCCATAGATAATGACATTATCTCAAGCATCCCAATGGCTTATATGGCTCAAGAATGGAGGTCCTAATGCATACACCACTCTAGTACAGAACCTACACACATAGGAAATTCTTTTATTCTATGACAGAACTGGCTGTTGCTTCTCCTCTTTGCTTAAACTGAAACAAAAACCAAATGCTGGCAGTTTACCTATTATGATAGTATTTCCTTTTTATTTTTTGTTTAACAGAAAATAGCTTATCTCTTAGCAGTAAAGAATAAAGTGATAGAAAATAAATGAGATTCTAAATTTAAATCAGGCTTTTTGTTGCTAAAGCAACAAGAATCTACAATTATATAATGCAGATAATTATCTATCATAAAAACACAAGCAGATATATGTTGGAAATGTACTGGTCTTAGAAATTTTAATTATTGAAATAAATGGAGAAATGACAGCTTACAACTCACCAAAGAGTACAATACCATTCTCAACTGATAATCTGTTCTGATTTATCATCATAAAACTAAACATGTTTTCTAAAACCTGTCTGTGGATGGTGATGAATATAAAAACATAGGGGAACCCAAAAGGAATCATAGATGATTACTGAAAGTCAAACACATTTATTAAAAGCAAAAGTTGCTATGGTTACAGCCAACTCTACTATCAATAAAGTTGACCTTGGTCTTCATTTTACTTAAAACTACACACATCTGAAGCACAATAGCTTTGATCAAATCACAGAAAATATAATTCTTATCTCTGCCTCCCATCTCACCACCTTGGGTCATTGAGATTAAAGGTAGGTGCTACTAAATTCAGTCAGATGAATGTATATCATATCATTATTATAAAGATGCAAATGATTAGCAATGTTTTCAAGTAAGCTTGTCCTAAAACATATTAAAACTCTACTGTGTGGGAGTTAGATTTATCATCAGTTGATACTTATATATTTTTTATAATTATTTTATTTATTTACATTCCAGCATCGCCCCCTGCTCAGTCTCTCCTTATAATTTTGTTTCAGATTTTTTTCGAATATCTGTATTTCTGTTTAAAATCTTCCAATTTCCTTTTATATTTTCATATTAAATGTTATATATAAACAAGTTCCAGGTCCTGCCAAATTGAACAAAATGAAGAGTGTTCACTTCAACTACTTAAAAATATTAGTTTCTTTGTTGAGATATCTGACATGGCATAGAGAAGGTCTGAAATTTTTTAAGTAGAAAAGTAAGATTGGGTACAAGGGAGATGGCTCAGAAAAGTACTTCCCTTCTACCTAAGTTTGGATCCTCAGAATCTTCATGAGGCTGAACTTAGTAGCACCTACCTGTAATCTCAATGACCTAATGTGGCAAGATAGAAGGCAGAGACAAGAGACTCCCATGAAATCATAAGTTGGCTAGGCTGACACTTAAAGTGGGAAGCAAAAGCAAAGGCAAGGACTGACATTCAAGTTCTACTTCAACCTGTATTCCTGTAGCATGGTGCTTGTACTCCCACACCCAGAAAATACAAATAGACCTGCAGACACTTCATAAACATGCTTGAGCATGTGCAAGCATGTGGATACATGCATACATGTACACACACACACACACATACACATACAGAGAGAGATAGAGAATGGGGAAAAAGAGGAGAGAGAGAGAGAGAGAGAGAGAGAGAGAGAGAGAGAGAGAGAGAGAGAGAGATTAGAGTCCAATCTAAGACCACATTTACTATCAGCTGCATAATATCTTTCATTTAAGGGCACAAATCAACCCTGATATTGTGGGACATGTATTGTTCTAAGTTGCATCCTGCTTCATTTGTGTAACTTACAATCTGTGCTAGAAGCACATGTTGGCAGTTACACGGTAAAAGGTTCTAGTATGCAATTTCTTACAAATATTCTGAGGTTTCTACTTAGAAAATTGAAACATACCAAGCAAGTAGAAGAAAGAATAAGAACAGTAATTTATCTTTTTCTCTCTTCCTTGTTACTCAGGAACAATTTAAGCCCAAAACCAATACACTGGGCCAAACAGGAGATGACACCTGCATGAGAAGATGAAAAAGAGAGAAAGAATGACTTGGCATAGGCTTTCAGACCAAATGTGTGAGTGAAAAGCTACTTAAAATGCTGCTTTAAGGACATTGTATGAGCGCAGAAGAGACTAAGAAGGATGTTGCCAAGGAAGGCAGCCCAGCATCAAGTAGCAAGCCAGAACTTGGTAAAGAGGGTGTCTTTTTGGTAGTGTGACTTAACCTGAAGTCTCAGAGATAACTTGGTCATGCAACAAAACCAAAGAGGCACAAACAGGTGCTAAGTGTCTCCCCATACTGACTGTGAGGGCTCCACCTATGACATCTCAGAACGGAGGTTCAGAGTCGGAGGTGAATATGGGAGTGTATGTTCACTGAAATGAGTGACAGACTGCTTCTAAAGCAAAAGACAGATCAATGAGAGAAAAGCATATGCGTGCATATTTTATGTCACCCAAAAGCTGTCAGAATGAATACATAAAGAAAAAGGCCATGCTTTGATTTGATAAAGAGCGGACAGTTACAGGTAACTTTGATTGGAATGTCAAAGAGTATTAAACTTGGGGAATTCAGCAAGGTTTGTTCAAATTCACTTCTCTATCTCTAGGTTTTCAAAGCTAATACGCTCTTCTTTTCTGAGAGGAGCAGAGTACCTCTAAATGAAGTTTTATATCCTGTTTAAAGCAAAAAGGGAAGAATGACCTTCTTGCCTCTGCTACCTTTTCAACTGTCAAAGACTCATGGATGTAGTATGGTCTTAAATAAATAAGTAATTTGCATAGGAATAGAGAATAAAGATTTACTACCCTAAAACTGCCTAGTTGCCATCAGGATTACTTTAGGCAAATTATTTTGAGGATCAGCAATTTCAGAAACTCTGAAGGCTGAGGAGCAGTTACGCAGTATATATCCAGTACCATAAGGGACCTTGTGTGTGTGTGTGTGTGTGTGTGTGTGTGTGTGTGTGTGTGTCTGTCTGTGTGTGTGTGTGTTGTGTGTGAGTGTGTGTGGAGTGTCTGTGTGTGTGTGAATGTGTGTATGTGAGTGTGTGTATGAGTCTGTGTGAGTGTGTGTGTGTGCTTGTGTGTGTGTGTTTTC
The DNA here is from genome assembly GCF_004785775.1 of Grammomys surdaster. Classification (NCBI taxonomy): domain Eukaryota; kingdom Metazoa; phylum Chordata; class Mammalia; order Rodentia; family Muridae; genus Grammomys; species Grammomys surdaster. Next base: position 18,621,574 of record NW_021604597.1, on the reverse strand, counting down.
TTTTTCACTTTTCATCCTGATCATAGCACTACTTTCTATTCTTCCAGACCTACCCTCACACACCCCTCTCTCCTTCCCCCTCCTTTTCTCTTCAGAGAAGGGAGAGCCCCCATGGGTGCATCCTGCCCTGGAACATCAAGGCTTAGGAGGACTCTCAGTGCATGCTCTCACTCTGAGGCCAGACAAAGAAGACCAACTAAGGAAAGAGGGTCCAAAGGCAGGCAACAGAGTCCAATTGTTAGGAAAACTCACATGAAGATCAAGCTGCACATTGACTACATATGTGCAGGGGGGCTATGTATGGCTCAAGAATGCTCCTTGGTTGGTGGTTATGTCTCTATGAGTCCAAGTTAGTTGACTCTGTAAGTCTTCTTCTGTGGTGTCCTTAACCCCACCCCCACCCTGGCTCCCTCAATCTTTCCCCTGACTAGATTCCAGGACAGGGAGAGGAATACCGATCCATTCACAAAAACACTTTCAACCCAGAATTTGTCCTGCCTACAAGATGGTCAAGGATAAAGATGGAGCAGACATTGAGAGAATGACCAACAAATGACTGTCTCAACTTGATATTCATCCCATGCAAGAAAGCCAACACCTGTAATGATACTCTGTTATGCTTGCAGACAGGAACCTAGCATAACTGTCTTCTAAGAGGCTTCACCTAGCAGCTGATGGAAACAGATGAAGAGACCCACAGCCAAACATTATGCAGTACCCTCGGTTTGTAAGGTCATCCCACTCTAAATCTCTAGAGGCTCTGGCTGATTGACATGCCTCTGCAGAACTCACCTTGCCCTTGTTTGCTTTGCTTTTTTTTTCTTCTTCTTCTCTTGTCTGAGTTTTTCCATACTCTTCTTTCCTGTTACAGTGTGCACAATGGTACTTAAGACTGAACACAAAGCCATGCTTGAGGTTTTTTAATTTGTGTGGTCACCTCCCATGTGTATATGAGATATTCATGTTAAATCTCAAACAACATTTATGTGGTACATGTTTCTCCTACCATTCTGTCTTTTGTTATAAAGCTCTGTCCCACCCAAGAACTATGTAATGTAGAGAAAAAAACATGCCCACTACATCTGAATGCATTTGAGTGTGCTAATTTTTCTCCATTTCCCTCTGTAAACAGTGCCATTCAAAAGCAATAAGCTTGTTGGTATTTAAATGCCATTTCTTACTATGAGATTCAAGACACCTCAGATGAGAATTAAAGGCTTATCATGAAACTATGATACAGAAAGTCTGAAAGTTGAAATATGCTATCACCCTGTACCTCAAAGCTGGGAAACTTCCCAAAAATATTACTTGGATATATTAATAAGATAGAAGAAAAACAAGAAAAATTCAACTTGATATAGCACATTACCAAACTGAAGACAATTTCAACTTCAAAATAAACAATGATAACATCAGATTGTCAAGTACTGGGAAGAATGAAAAATTGTTTACTCGTTCTGATGTGTAAATAGGTGAGCTGAGAGCTTAAGACAAACCAGAATGTTTACATAATATTCTATAATATTTCTATAATAACTCCCCAGAAAGTATATATCCATGAAAATATTTACTAATTTTTCATTCTCTTTTTTCATTATTTTATTTTAGAATAGAATCCTGGCAAACAACAATGCAATCAGATGATCAAGGAGAACAGCAATAGCAATGGGCACATTGAAACTGCACTTGGATAGGATACAATGAAAACATAGACACTGCGACATGCTATCTGCCAGAATTAGTAAGTGTAGTATACTATTATGAGATCATATACAAACATGAATTTCAGGGCATTCTACACAAAACTGCCTGTATACTTCAGCATTGTGACATCCTATAAATCAAAGAGAAGCTGAGGTAAGTGGTTCCAAAAACAGGTTAGTAACTTCACAGCGAGATTCTAAATTTCTTCAGTCTTTTAATAAATGATACTATTGATAAGAACTCATGCACTTGAACAAGGTCTAAGAATTAACTCTTATGAATCATGTGTCATGCACCATGTATCTCTGCTGGTATCCTGAATCTGGTGGATAAGTTGCTATGTTGTAGGAAATACCAAAGTACAGAGAAAGGCAAGTTATCATTTCAAAGGCAGTCCCAACTCTTTCAAAACCAAAGGTGCTTTTTGTACTGTACATATAATTTTTCATAAAGTTTGAGATAATTTTAAAAATAGAAATAGAAATTGTATTTGAAATGAAATTTTTAACTGAGAAGGATCAGTCTTCTCTCTACTCAAACGCCATCACCAGAATCACATTATAGAAAAATCACACTATGGTTGCATGAAGCCTAATAATCCTGATGCCACTGTGAAATTTAGCTATTACAATTCCCTTTGCCTTTATTTTGGTGTTAGATACCATAAAATGTTATTTTCATATTGTGGCCTCTAGCTCCTTGAAAAAAAATCAAGAAAAGTGAAAAACACAAATGCAGTGAGAAGATATTGGGAATGCTGTGTTTTTATTATTGATGTTACGTAGAGAAGTTCATTATAATTGACTTTTGTGTACTCTACATTTTGATAAACTTACTTGAGAGACATAGTATGTTAAGAATGAAATGTCTTATACACAGTCTTCAACTTCTATAATATCAATAAAACTATGCTTAAAAAGTCTGATTAATAATAAATATGATAAATAAGAGGTGGTGTAAAGTCAAGATAATAATTATTATTGATAGTCCATTATTATCAAATTGTGTTTTTGTAACATCCAGTAATCATAAATAACTATCTGGGTATTGAAAATATCCATTTTTTTGCAACATATGTTTGATTTAATGAAACTAGAATTTTTATTCACTTTGCTATATTTTTATAGCTTTGTTTTTGAAGGGAAATGCTATGATTCAAACACATGATTTCTTTATGCTTAGCAGACCATAACTATTAACCTGAATTTGTTTATACAGAGAAAGTGAAAGTGTCTCAGTAAACCAAAATTGATCCATTCAAATCAATGTGAGGGGTGAAATAGAGTGTACTCTGCCCACTCTCTTGTTTTTAAAGTGAGGCAATATTGATGAGGGACAGGCTAAAACAATAAACATATGACTATGTAATTAAATTAAAAAAACATTGTGTGCTTATTCTATGAGTAGTTTTGAAAACATGTTAGTTAATTAGTTTGGGATAAATTTCCATTTTTTTATTATAATCTCATTTAGATAGCAAGAAAATACTGATTTATTGTTAATTTATGGTGGGATGTGGTGTGTGTGTGTGTGTGTGTGTGTGTGTGTGTGTGTGTGTTGGAGTATGTTCCTGATAGTAGCCATAGGAGAGGGTAATTCTTCAAATTGAATATTTCAAATTGAATATTTCAAAAATTTTTTTGTTTGTTTGCATGCCAAGCATTCTCCTTGATTTGTAACCTGATTTGGGTAATTCATTCACACCTTGTATTTCTTAATGAGCAGGGACTTTTGCTTATTAAGAAGAAAGGATCAGGCAAGAACTTAAGAGTTAGGAATACGTGAAATCAAAACTTGGTAAGCACCATGAAGCTCTGCACAGACAGCTGCCTTCCCAGTGAGTTGAGATTAACACAAACATAGAAGAATCACTGCTTGCCAACTTCATTTGGAGAGCCCAGCCACCCATGTGTGAGAGAGTAAATTTAAAAGTCCAGATGATACATGAGATACTTGGAATGGCTGGCCAAAGCTTTCAGTTAGCTTTCAAATTTATTTCCTCACACATGAATGACCATTCAGTTCAAATGAAAGCAGAGAAGCACAACTTATCTACAAATATGTCCAAGAAATGTTTGGTTTGGTTTCAGGAAATATCGGATGTTATATATTTTTCTCTTTTCCTTCTCATGAATTGCTTGGCAAGCTTTAAGAGAGCACTGTTATCTGAACTTTGAAACATCAGTTAGATAATAGATTGTCAAATAGTGAATTCACATGGGACGGTTTAAAATATGAATCTTCATTTTTCAAAGTTAGGCATCAAAGAACAATATTCACCAAGAGACGGCAAAGAAACCTACAGGATGGAACTATTCTGCTGAAGACCAAACCTGGGCCTCACACAGAGTAGGCAAGTGTCTTCCACCAAGCTACATTTGGAGCTAAGGAAATAATTTGTAAAGTGAGTCCCTCGAATAAAATGAATGAAAAAATATGGTCTATAGAAAGGTATTCTCTTAAAACTACCCACCAGTAAAGGCTCATCTTATGTGAAACTATTCCCTAACTTCTGGATACTCATCACCACAATAGTGTTTCTTGTTTTCAGCCAACATTCATTTAATGTTTATTTCCAGATAAATTTTTTTAAAAAGCAAAAGCAAATGAAAAGTAATAATATCCATTAGTTAAATATATATATATATATATATATATATATATATATATGTGTGTGTGTGTGTGTGTGTGTGTGTATATATATACATACAAATATGTATATATGTATGTATATATATATACATATCCTACAAAATGCATGCTTCGTTGAATAGGGACTAGCACAGTAGTGCCGTAGAATAGAAATTATTCATTTTTGTTAAGTTAGATTTTTAAAAAAACACAAGAATAATGCAAAGGGACAAATTTTAAGAATATATTTGGTCCGAACGTTCACCTTTTATGTACTTAAAATGTGCTTCCATGAATGACAAAATCCATGATTAAATATAGAACAACGTTGGAAAAAAAACTCATTTTTCAGCTTTCACAAGAACCTTGATAAAAGCAAATGTCACTTCTACCAGTAATGTACACAGTAAAGAAAGACCTCAGGCTTTCTCTGAGTACTTGTCAGGTAAGCATTTTCTATCTGCTTATTCAAATAGTTGCAATTATAGAATAAAGAAGTACTTACTTATTTTTAAAAATAAAATGTAAAAAGTAAAAGAATTATTGTTTGCATAGCTCTAATTTCAGGTTGAAGTTTATATTTCTATCAACAGCATGTTTAATGACTATTATTAGTCAAGGTTTTTGCAGAATCTCTAAGATTGATAGTAGGCAATGATGAAAGACAATAGAAACATACATACATACATACATACATACATACATACATACACATACATACACACACACAAACACACACACACACACACACACGACTTAGCTTATGTAATTATGAAGACCTAAAAGTCTCATGATAAGCAATGAGTAAGCTAGAGAATAGTAGAACCCACAGTGTGACTCCACATTTGAAGGGATGAGAACCCATGAAGTCAAAATTTAATTCTCAGTCATGGCAGAAGCCAAAGAGCCAGAGTTCTAAAACACAAAGTTAGGAAAGAAAGCATAGCTACTCTCCAGGAGAAAGTAAGATACGGAGAGGTCAGGTTGGTAGAGAAACACAGAGAGATAGAGATAGGCTGTACATATATGTGGAGGGAAAGATAAATTATACCTAAAAGGTGATACATTCTATATATAATAAAAATAAATTTGTAACGATAAAGACATAGAAATAGAATAAAGAGAGAGAGAGAGAAAAAGAGAGAGGAGATAGAGACAGAGATGAGAGACAAAGAGAGACAGAACCTTTCAGCAGCTCTTTTGTCCTGAGTCTTCTGCAGAATGGTGTCAGCCATCTTCAAGTGAAAGATAATCTTCCTTAACTGATCCACTGGTTTAAATAGCAATCTCTTTTAAAGATATCTGCAAAGACATTCCCAAAACAGTGCTTTTCAGCCTATCTGGAAACCCCTTAATCCTATTAGGTTGACATCTAAAATTAATCATCCTAGCTGTATATTATAACAATTTGTTTTATTGACTGTATTTCAGCTCAGAAATACTTTTGAAACATAATTTAAATTATAACAAGGACAAGAAGTTTAGTTTTGCAATCTGATATTACTTTGATAGTAATGAAAGTTATCAGATAAAATTACATATCAAGATAGATTTTTGCATATGTACCAAGTTAAGGAGAAATTATTTCACATTATTTTTATAGTATTTCATTCAGTCATCAAATACTTTTTAACTACCATGTATCAAAACATATCTCTGGATAGATTCTTGGAGTATAATAGAGACTAAAATAAACTGTGCCTATTTTTAAGCATAAATAAAAAAGTTTGTTTACTGTTAAACTCTTCATTACCAAGTATAAAGATTATAAAAGGAAAGGTACTGTTCCATAAAGTCACTGGACATAAGAATGCTTTATCATAAAATAATAGCATCTGTACATTTCAGATCTATATTGGCAGAAGGTTAAGCATTTGATGAACAATCAAGAAAGTTGAGATCTGTGCCCAATTTTTTGCTTTTGCCATGTGTAATTTTTCAAAAGTCACTTGTGCTCTCCGAATCACAGCTGTTTCATATCTAAGACAAAATCAGTGATGGATACAAGCATAATAAGAAGCAAACTCCACAGGACAACATGTGCCAGCATATGGTCATTTCTTTGTCACTGCCGACTAGTGAATATTGATGGTAACTCTGCTTTGTACACAGCAATACAAGGTTATTGATAGACTGAACAGGTTTTCACACCAGCTTGTACATGACATTCTACACATAATTAAATTTTGGAGAGATATTGATTTATGATCAAAGCTTCATGGCTTAGAGTATTCACAGCAACCCTTCAGTTCTCTCTGCCTAAGTTTCTCTAGCTAATGCAGTACATTCTAATAGTTGTTAATTATCTTTCTTAATGATATCTCCCTTTAAAATCACTCGTGTCTAATCTCTTTTAATTTCATCATAAAACTCATGCTTTGAAATTTTAATAAAATAGGCACAGATTATGTTTTATTTAATTTATTTACTTCTATCACTTAAGAGTGATAGGTAGTACTGAGCTAAATTAACAAGATCCCTTCTTTCAGTAGAGAGAGAGTCATCTGTAAGAGAGTAAATAAGCAAGCATGGTCACTTAGATTCATCACACATTACTCTTTTTTGAATATACAAATTTCTTGTCTTTAACATTGCCTTGTTATTTATGTCTGCACCTGCTAATGTTTTCTAAATCCTTTACAAATAAACATGTATTTTTGTTTGTTGGAAGGTTTGTTTGTTTACATCCCAAATACTGCCCCCTTTCTACCTCCCCTTCCAGAATCCCTTCTTCTGTTCCTCATCTCATTGTCCTCTGAAGAGGTATGCCCCTCTTTGGTATCTCCCCACCATGGCACATCAAGTCTCTGCAGGATTAGGTGCATCCTCTCCCACTGAGGCCAGACAAGGCAGCTATTTTGGGAAACATTCAACAGTCAGGCTTTAGGGACAGCTCCCATTGTTGGGGGACTCACAAGAAGACTTTATATATTATTTTGCTACTACTTCTAAGCATATTATTATCAAGTTAATATGCCTTTAAATTATACTATTGTAGAGTGGTTGATTTCAAACAATGTTGTCTGGGTTGTAGACTAGAGTTTAATAAAACAAAACAAAACAAAAAACCAAAACAAACAAACAAGCAAACAAACAAAACAGAAGACTGTACTAATGAATACTGACTTGGGATTATGACTCAACTCCAACACTTTGTAAAATGATTCTAAACATAGTTCTGTGTTTTACGGCATATTTATATGAAGCAGCATTCTCAGCATTAACAATAATAAAATGAAAATATTGACCAGCTCTAAAAAACACTAAAAACATCCTACTTCCTGCAGTGCCAAATATGCAGCAGAGATTTAGTTGGCTATATAAAAATGCATATGCATATCCACCTTATCAGTGTGTAAAATTTGCCTTTATCAAATAAATGATAAATCTACACCCATATCAAAATGCTTTAAATTAATTTTGTGTGATTTATTTTCATTAAATGTCTGAGTTATATTCTTGTTTCTTATACTTTTAAATGCAGGGTCATTTAAAACTTCCTCAGGTTCTTGGTAAAAGGAGCCACGCGGATACCTCCAAATAACCCTGTCTATAGCAAGGCTATTAGATATTCACCCCAAACTGACAGTAAAGCCCTATTGCTGAAGAGAGAACCTACACAACTCACTGAACATGAAGAAGTTGAGCTGGTGTCTAGTGTTTATGGTACTGGAAGGTATTCTGCGCATTACCAAAGAAGAAAAGTAAACACCATCCAGTTATAAATTTTTCTATCAGCAATGCTGACATGCCTGAAAGATTTGCTAGTACAATAGTGGCACAAAGCTTGTTGGAGTAACCAACCAATATCTGTGACACTGCTTGAGTGGCCAAGAACATGAGACCAGATAAGTCAGGGACCTAGGAGAAAACCAAAAACTACTGTTCTGCTAAAGGAATGTACATATTAAAGACTTCTAAGGCATTTTGCTGCACACAGAGATCAGTGCTTTGCTCAATCATCTTCAGAGAAGCTTCCTTGTGCAGTAAATGAGAACAAACACAGAGACCCACAAATGGACAATGAAAAGAGAGTTAAGAGACCTAGTAACATTACAGGTAGTCCTAACTGAGATGTAAGTTAGTAAGATCCAGAGAGGATGGAGGACACTAAGAAAGCAAGGTTCTCTAAACACAACAGGATCAACACAAGAACTCATAGAGCCTATGGCAGCATACACGGAGCCTGCAAAGGTCTGCAGCACTTAGAGAAATGAACATAAGCTCCCATCCCTAACCTAGAAGCTATCTCTAATTGATAACCGCTGGCAAATGAAAAGTTAGTTTTGTGCAACAGCATCTCACTGGAATGCAAACGACTCTTCAGGCCAGGCCTCAAGCCCAGCAGGAGATGGCCACACAAACTCAATGGCACCATTGGAGGTTTTTGCCTTATAAGGTTTTGTCAGGACATTTTTCCCCTTACAGGTCTTTTGAATATATATTATGTTTTATAGTTTTGTGGTTTTAGGTATTTGCTGTGGAAACAAACATGTGTTTCTCTGAGTCTACACGTATATCTCACGTCTTCTCTTTGGCTTTTATTAATTGGGTTTGTTTATTAGTCAGTTTGTTTCGTTCTAAATCATTTGTTTGTTTTTATTTTATCTTAGGTTTTTACTATTCTTAGATGCCTGTTTGTTTTCTAAGCAGAAAGAGTATGAATTCAGATGAGAGGGGAGGTGGGAAAAAATTTCAGAGTAATTGAAGGAGGGGAAACCATAACCAAAATAAACTGTATGAAAAAAATCCATGTTAAACAAAAGAAAAAATATTTTCTCATGACAAAACTGAGTTTTAAGTTGAAAAAACTAAAGCCTTGATATCCACTATGAAGTTATGAAAATTGTTTTGAAACTTTAAAAAGCAAAGAATATAATGTAACTGTGAGTGGTGTTGCTCAGGTCCAAGACTCTAAGTTCCAATCTGACCAGTGACGTGACCTTTGCACAAACTACTTCATCTTGCTGTGCCTGTGTGGTCACAGCTGTTGAATAAAAACATTAGCAATCCTTGCTTCCTAGGACAACCACTGAGCCTTTTGAAAGGGGTTTATATTATATGCAATATACATGAAACAATGCTGCATACAGTGAGTACAATGTAAATTTCCTGTTATTATTATGTACTGAATTTATACTGAAAGCATATTCTATTACTATCCAGTTTGGTATATAAAACAGTTATAAAATTAGAACTATGCAAACTTGATTTCAGATTATTTTTCAATGTTATCAAGAACAGCAAATTGTACAGTGTAAAATGCCAGGCTTAGTCCTTCCAACTGTCCCTTTATAAATCTCCCTATCTCAGAATGCTAATAATATTAATGTTAGTCTAGTTGAAATAAGGCTGTCCTCATTCAAAATGACATAAAGCAAAAAGGCTATTGATGATAATATTTCCAACAAAATGAGTATAGGATAAAAGTTATGTGATGTTTATCAACTGATTGATTTAAAATTAATTTATATCAAGAACCTAGTATGTGCTAAAATCAAAAGGTCAAGATATCCATAAACATGAGATTAAAATTATCTATACAAATAAGAATAATGCCAAAGGATCTCAGGCTGAAAGGGGTTGAAAATATAAAATATTTTAAGGAGAAAACATGCATACACTTATAGTTCTAGATTACAGTATAGTCTGACGTCAGAAATGTGTGGTTGGCACCATTTTTACCATAAGAATTACTTGATAATGTAAAACCTCCCTTTTCCAAAATGTGGAAATCCAATACTGTCTAATGTAAAACTAACACGCCTTGGAAACTTTAGGCTCACAAGAAGGAAAAGAAAGTTGTGATTGTCCCAGCACTCAGCAGATGCTCTTATGCAATGGCAACTATGTACAGATACTTACACATCTTGGATGGTAGTGAAATGTTTTCAATTTTATGCTGCAGAGAGAGAATAAGAAATAGACTCACAGTGTTTGGAAAGGTGGAAGTTCTAGAAGACCAACACTTCAAAAGCAGAAGCAGAACAAACTCACCAATTGATGGGAACTGAGTTTAACTGGCAAGCCTAGTGCTCTACATGAAGAAGGCAGAGGGTAGAAAGGGGAAGTGGAAGAAAGAAGAGAGCTTTCCCGGGAAGTCAGTATCCTAAGATGGTACATCATCCAGACCCAGACTTGGGGCAGCAGATTTTATCCATTCACCTTTAGCTGGAAACTCAAAACTAAAACTTTTACGGCAAAGTACTCCATGAATGCTGAGAAAGCATTTGACAAAACTCAACATCCCTTCACGGTAAAAGACTTGGAATGATCAAGAATTCAAGGTCCATACCTAAACATAGTAAAAGCAATATACAGCAAACCAATAGCAAACATTAAACTATATGGAGAGAAACTTGAAGCAATCCCACTAAAATCAAGGACTAGACAAGGCTGCCCACTCTCTCCCTACCTATTCAATATAGTACTGGAAGTCTTAGCCATAACAATTAGACAACAAAAAGAAGTCAAAGGGATACAAATAGTAAAGGAAGAAGTCAAAATATTACTAATTGCAAATGATCTGATAGTGTACTTAAGTGACCGAAAAACTTCCACCAGAGAACTCCTAAACCTGATTAAAATAAAAAAAAAAAAAACTTCAGCAAAGTGGCTGGTTATAAAATCAACTCAAACAAATCAGTAGCCTTCCTCTACTCGAAATTAGAAAAAAGACACCCTTCACAATAATCACAAATAATATAAAATACCTTGGTTTGAATCTAACCAAGCAAGTGAAAGATCTGTATGACAAGAACTTCAAGTCTCTGAAGAAAGAAATTGAGGATCTCAGAAGATGGAAAGATCTCCCATGCTCATGGATTGGCAGGATTAATATAGCAAAAATGGCCATCTTGCCAAAAGCAACCTACAGATTCAATGCAAACCCCATTAAAATCCCAACTCAATTATTCACAGAATTAGAAAGAGAAATTTCTAATTCCTAACATTTTTAATTCTTCACAGACTAGAAAGAGAAATTCTCAAATTCATTTGGAATAACAAAAAAACAGGATAGCAAAAACTATTCTCAACAATAAAAGAACTTCTGGATGAATCATCATCCCTGACCTCAAGCTGTACTAGAAAGCATAGTGATTAAAAACTGAATGGTATTGATACAGCGACAGGCAGGAAGATCAGTGGAATAGAAATGAAGACCCAGAAATGAACCCACACACCTATGGTCACTTGATATTTGACAAAGGAGCTAAAACTGTCCAGTGAAAAAAGGACAGCATTTTCAACAAATGGTGCTGGTTCAACTAGAGGACAACATGTAGAAGAATGAAAATCAATCCATTCTTATCTCCTTGTACAAAGCTCAAGTCCAAGTGGATAAAGGACTTTCACACAAAACCAGATACACTGAAACTAATAGAAGAGAAGGTGCAGAAGAGCCTTGAATACTTGAGCACAGGGGAAATGTTCCTGAACAGAACACCAATAGCTTATGCTGTAAGAGCAAGAATTGACAAATGGGTCCTCATAAAATTGCAAAGTTTCTGTAAGGCAAAGGACACTGTCAATAGGACAAAACGGTTACCAACATATTGGGAAAAGGCCTTTACCAATCCCGCATTTGATTGAGGGCTAATACCCAGTATATACAAAGAAAGCAAGAAATTAGACTCCAAACAACCAAATAATCCTACTAAAAATGGGGTACAGAGCTAAACAAATAATTCTCAACTGAGATAACTCAAATGGCCGAGAAGCACCTAAAGAAATGTTCAACATCCTTAGTCATCAGGAAAATGCAAATCAAAACAACCCTGAGATTCTACCTCACACCAGTCAGATTGGCTAGGATCAAAAACTCAGGTGATAGCGTATTCTGACGAGAAAGTGGAAAAAGAGGAACACTCCTTCATTGTTGGTGGGAATGCACGATAGTACAACCACTCTGGAAATCAGTTTGGCAGTTCCTCGGAAAATTTGACATAGCATTACCTGAGGACCCAGTTATACCACTACTGGGCATGTACCCAGAAGATGCTCCAATATATAACAAGGACACATGCTCCACTATGTTCATAGCAGCCTTATTTATAATAGCCAGAAGCTGGAAAGAACCCAGATTCCTTCAACAGAGGAATAGATACAAAAAATATGGTACATTTACACAATGAAGTATTACTCAGCTATTAAAAACAATGAATTCAAGAAATTCTTAGGTAAATGATTGGAACTAGAAAATATCATTCTGAGTGAGGTAACCCAATCACAAAGGAACACACATAGTATGCACTCACTGATAAGTGGATATTAGCCCAGAAGCTTGCAATACCCAAGCTCCAACTCATAGACCACATGAAGTTCATGAAGAATGAAGACCCAGTGTGGGTGGTTCAGTCCTTAGAAGGAGTAACAAAATACTCATAGGAGCAAATATGGAAACAAAGTATGGGACAGAAACTGAAGGAGAGGCCATCTGGAGACTGCTCCTCCTAGGTATCCATTCCATGTGCAGTCACCAAAGGTAGAAGCTGATGTGGATGTCAGGAAGTGAATGCTGACAGGAGCCTGATATAGCTGTCTCCTTAGAGGTCTGCCAGTGTCTGACATATTCGGAAGCAGATGCTCACAGCTAACCATTGAACTGATCATGGGGTTCCTAATGGAGGACCTAGAGAGAAGACTCAAGAAGCTTAAAGAGTTTGCAGCCCCATGAGGAGAGCAACAATACCAACCAACCAGAGCTCCTAGAGTCTAAACCACCAGCCTGGGAGCACACAGGGCAAGACCCAGGGCTCCAGCTGTATATGTAGGGGAGGATGGTCTTGTTGGGTATAGGTAGGAGAGGAGATCCTTGGTCCCATGCTGGCTGGATGCCCAGTGTGGGGGAATTCAAGGGTGGGAGCTGGGAGTGGGGAGGTGAGTGGGGGTATATCCTCATAGAAGAAGGAGGAGGGGGGATAGGATAGGGGGTTCCTGGGCAGGAGGGAAATGGGGTAAGGGGATAACATCTGAAATGTAAATAAGTTATCCAATAAAAAGAAAAAAGAAAAAAGAAAACAAACAAAAAAGAATAAATCATGATTAGCTCCATAGGTGATAAAATTATTGAATGATGAATTTAATCCTGTCAAGGGGAAAATAATCATTATAAATACATGAATCTTTCTTCACCTAGCAATGGTGTGTTCAAGGTATGTATTAATCTTTCTTATTCATGAGCAGTGGTGACAAGAATATGTATGTTTTCTGGAAACTGCTTCACTGTTTTCTGGAACTAGAATTTGTTCTAGAAAAATCTAAGGCATTTCCCCCTTAATTTACTAACATGCTTTACTTTCTGATGATATCTTCAAATTCTCATGAAGTTCAGTATCTTTGTTAGGCTATGTCCATTTTCTTAATGTAGCATTTTAATCCATTAATTAATGTCATTATGTATTTCTCAGAAGACTTGCCTACCAGACACAAGAGCATTGAGAAAAGTGTGAAGTCACGGTTTGTGTTATCTAAGTTGTTATTCCGACTACAACCAACCATCTTAATTGCCTTTCCTAGTCTCGTAATAAAGTATGACAGCATGGGGGAGAGGATAGTGGTTATTCTGGGTCACAGTCCCAGATTGTCATCCATCATTGGGGTGGGGGGGAGCGTCAGGGCAGCAGGAGCCTGATGTAGATCTGCCATTGAGAGAATAGGGAAAACACAAGACACGTGTCACACTGACACTCAGCTTGCTTTCCACATTCATAGACTTCTAGATTCCCTACCCCAGGGACAGTGCCATCCACAAGGAGCAGGTCTTCCCACCTCTATCAAAGTAATCATCCCAATCTGTACATGGAAGGCATCTTAAGGGAACAGACAAGAGAAGATAATGGGCGGACAAAGACAAAAGATCAAGTTTTTTCTCATATGTGAAACCTCGATTCAATATCTCTCTGTGTCTTCCTCTCCCTTCCAACCCTCTTACACACACACACGCACACACACACACACACACACACTTTATATATTTGACATGTGAGTAGAAAAGAAACTATTTGAGGGTAAGAAAGCAACTAAAAAAATGTGGAAGGACATATCAACAAAGATAGTTCAGCTGAATATGAGAAAATTGCAGTTACATGTGTAAAAACATCAGAGTGTAACTCATTATTTTGTATACTAACTTAAATATTTGATTAAAATAAACCTATTGCTTGGCTACTCACAACATTTCCAACATTTCTGCCTCCCCATATTTGTTATCCATTGTTTTACGTACCAGGAAATCATAAGAGAAGCTTAACTATCAAATCTGATGACTCAGATAAGTGAAATGAGCAAATAGGAAACTCACTGGGAGAAGCAGAAGCGGCAACCTGGACCGTGCCTTCTGATAGGACAGACAGAACTATGTCATCATGCTATTCTCACAGGCTTAGCAGGCATATGCCTGGTCCTTGTAACATGTTTCCTGAAAATGATAAGACATTTCAGCCACCTGTGCAACTGGGAGCACACTGTGACAAATAAGAACCAAAGAAATACATCGTTTTGTATCTTTTGTGTATAATTGTTCTAAGTTTAACTATTTCATTTAATAAACACCTTAAATTAACAAATCAAATCTGGCATCTTATAAAAGCTCTCATATGCTCATATATTTCTATGCTATTCATATATCGTATATATATTTCTTTCAAAACTAATGATTTTGTCAAATTTATTACAATTAAAACAGTATGTTTTAATATTATTAAAATGAGATGAGTTTACTTATCTGCAATAAAATTTTATCAAGTATATCTCATTGTTTCTGTTTTAATGAGCTTTGCCAACTTGAAGATCAATCAAAAGCAATTGATCAGATATCATTAGATTTTTTAGAACTGTATTCATTATGTCAGAATAACAAAGACAATTGTAAGAAGACCTTTTCCAGCTGTTCTTCACACTCTAGTGTGGCTTACTGTGATTTAGCAAGGACAGATATTTAAACATCTTGGTCCTTGGGCCATAGGCATTTAAGCCGTACCATTATAAGAACCAATCCATCCACTGGTGTAATGGAGGGTGCAGGCCTTGTGGACACAGCATTATTTAAGCCCCTAGACTTGCAGTACCACCTCAGCACTCCACCAAGGATGATTACCTCAAGCAATGAGCTGTAGCCAGTTTCCATGGAGCAATGTTGAGTTCCTAAATCATTCTGCTAGGAAGGAGGTAAATTCTCCTACAGACTAGCCTGCAGGAAGTCAGTCTTAGACAATTAATTGCTACTTCTTGCTACCACAGTTAGAAGCCAGAGCTCATTTTCTTAATACCCGTTCAGAGAGAACACTGGCATGTGCTATGCTAGACCAGTCAGGTATGCTCACAGAAAAGTTCAGTTTCCAAGATGAAAACCATGAGGATGCTGGTGTGAAAGATCATTGTTTACTGAGAATATGAGAGAAAAATCATCATTGGGGAGCAGGGCGAACAGTTTCTGCTTTCAAATACCTAGAGTCTGCATATGTTGTCTCCCAGCGGCAACATCAGCGATGTATTTGCTAAAGCATGGGTGCTGTGAACATGTTGTCCATGGTGACACAGCTTGATAACTTATATCTCTTATTTTTCTAGAGATTATATGGCCCACCTAATACAGATTTTAACAAGTTTAACTTCTATCTTTTGCTTGTGACTTGCTTGGTTGCTGGTGGTTTGTCCTGTTTGTTTTGTTTGTATTTGCTTGTTTTTGAGGAATACTTTTGCTGTGTCCTGGAACTCACAATATAGCCTACGTTGGTATAGCGTTCTTTCTTCCTTTACATCTCGTGTGCTGGAATTATAGGCAAAAGCCACCTCTCAACTCCCTTTCTCTTTTAACAAGCTAAGCAGCTCCTTTTGTTCCTAACCAGAATTCTGACAGATATTGAGTAGTTGCAGACATGGCTATAAGTACCATATCCCCATGGAAACAAACCCTAAAACCATTTTTATGGGCAGGGTGGATTTGGAGGCAATAAGAAGCCAGCCTCAGGCAATCCATGGATCCAGTGACTCAACATTTAAATTATCACCTATCGTTAACTGGGCTAATTGAAGACTGACTTCAGAGGCCTCAGAAGTCATTATGATGTAACAGTATAAATGAGGATAAAGAACACAAGTCTTGCGAGAAACACATGAAAGGGTTGGTGAGGTGGGAGTGTGGGGGGAGCACCATCATAGAAGCAGGGGGAGGAGAGGGGACAGGGCATTTCAAGAGAGGAAAGTGGGGAAGGGGATAACATTTGAAATGTAAATAAATAAAATATATATTAAAAAGCAGAACACAGGAAAGGATAGTATAAACTCATCTATCCCAATTTCTCAGCTCCAAGTACAGTAAGGAACATTCCATGAGTAGGCTAAAAGGATTCCCTTGTCTCAGATTTTTAAAAGTAACTAAATTGTGTTAAAAATCATCTAAATGTATTTCCTTGCCAGATTCCTTAGGTGAAATTCAGAGCATCAGCTAGATAAGAGGAGACCCCTAAAAACTGAAATGAGTTTACTTAAGAATATTCAAATAACCATGAGTACTACATATATCCTGTCCTGATCCTCTCTAACCAGTAGGGACAAATTCTTTTCACTTTTGCCTCCCTGGTGCTTCTTTACATATATAATTGTCAATGTGTAACACTGGGTCACAGATTTCAAACGTCAGCTTTCCCATCTTGTCTTCTCTTCTAAGTAGTCTAGGATCTAAGATCAGAGCCAGATCCTGCTCAGTCAATTGGAGTTTGAGGGAGGTAAGAACAAGAACACATTTTACATCAGTTGAAGACCCATTTTATCTTCTAAATTTTGCTGCTAGGAAGAGGAAAACCATGAAAAATGTGTGTGTGTGTGTGTGTGTGTGTGTGTGTGTGTGTGTGTGCATGAATTTATATATGATCATGGATTCTATCAGTAAATTTTGGAGGAAAGCAAGCTATTATCAAATAAGCTAAATCATTCATGATTGGTATAACTACGCATAAATTGTTGGTATATACTTAAACAACTAAGATATCCAATATTTAGCAGGTTAGTTGAGTGAAACCTGGATTTACAGTTAAATAATTGTTAAATTTCTTTTTAAATGGTTGAGTGGATGGCTTTTACTGTAGATATAAGGAAGATTTCAGCCAGCGGCATCTGGAGTTATTCAGCATAGGGAGAGTAAGTAGTAGACTAAACATGACCAGAATATTGAACTGGGCCTTGAGAGAAGGTAGGGTGAGAAAGGAAGAGAAAGGCAGCAAAGGGGACCAAGAGAGAAGACCAGGTAGACTCTTGACCAAAATGGCAGTGTTATATAGGAATCAGGAGCTGGGAAAGGGAAGCCTATGAACTGAAAAAGTTTAGGACAGACAGCAGGTTGGGTGTGAGAAGCTGAGAGGAGCCACAGGTACTGAATGAACCTGGAGACTAGCATACTCTTTAGTATACCAATAGGCACCACAGTTAGCCATTTGTCACAGGTTTCTTTTGAACTTGACATTCTAGTCTTTATGCTGATGATAAGGAGAAACTTAATCTATTCTGTAACTGTATCTTTGCTGAAATTAAGGTGTGATTGTCAGGACTTGGGAAGGCTAGAATGCCAGTTAACGGATGGGAGCATGGCAGCAAGAAATCAAGCTAGGATCATCTTTCTTGCAGCCCAGGTTTTGTGGGACCACCTGGGACTAGTGAAGTGCAGACAGCTTTGAAGTAGTCTAGAAATTGCAGCTTTGAAGCAGTCTAGAAGTTCTGGTTCAACCCAGGGGCTCTGGATGGTTGTAAATTCTATCAGAAGCATCTAGTTTATATGGGTATTCAGCAAGTCCAGCTTATTTCTTTTTGGCACAGTTTACAGTATTTGATTGATTCAAAATCTGTTGGAACAGATAGAGACTAGAGACAGAAGGTAAAATTAAAGAGCCTAGGGGAAAATCTATACATTGAGTGTACACTTGAACCTTTCAGGCCAATGGTCCTAGCAGTAGAGGGTGTGGAAGTTATCTCAAGACTAGGAAAAGCAGAGATAGATAGATAGATAGATAGATAGATAGATAGATAGATAGATGATAGATAGATAGATAGATAGATAGATAGATAGATAGATAGATAGATAGGGAAAGAGAGAGGGAGAAGGGGAGAGGGAGAGGGAGAGAGACCCCATTCTCAGGAATAGGTAGTAGAGGACGGTGGGTAGCTTAGAATGTTGATTAACAGGAGTACTTTACTTATCTGGAGTCCTTTTGACCTTTTCAGGTACATATAAGTCACAACTCCATAAAGCTTATACGAATTGCTTTAAGTTTATAAAATTATAAACTTTTTGTAATCTTTAGTCAAATCTACGTTGTAGAAAAATCAGTAGTCTCATACCTGGGTAAAGAAATCTTAATATATCAATAATAATCCAAAGTCTTAGGGAACTAAGAAAACTGAATTGTGTGCACTATAGGTACCCTTGTGCTTACTACCCTAGTATCTTGAAAAACCCAAACAGTATTGCTTCATAGTAAGTACACCCTTCATGGAAGCACTGAACGTGGCATTTCCTTAAAGAAAATGAATGTATTTTTTAAAGGTGCTTAGATGACTATTCTTTGTTGGCTGGAAATGTGATGTATCCGATGCTTTTAAATGGGTTATCACAGAAGAGTTTTAGAGATCTTGAATGGAAAACACACACACACAAACTGCCATTAAAAAAAAAAACTCACAAAAGAAAAACATGAGGGCATAGTCCTACTGATAAAGAGCAGAATCATGAATATCAAAATGACCAGATCTACAGACTCTTCCCTGGGGGGGGAGGGGCGGGCATTAGCTAACCACTGAGACCACTGAGAAGTTCAATTCAGACAGTTTACAGATCAGTGTGACTTTTCTGAGATGACTTCATGGGTGATTGAAGAGTATATTATAAGAACATCAAAATTTCTACTGTAAATCTTCTTTTGTAGCTTCCTAAAGGAACCTTGAACAAATGTGGGGGAAAATGTTCAGTGAGGAAAGAGACACAGAAAAATATCTCAGAGATCATTAGATAATAACTTCAATCTCAGTCCCCCAAAGCAGAGAATATTGTCTTGTTTTCATGACAGTGTTTTAATAGAGCTTACTCAGACACTGCCTCAAGTACCTTATGGGACCTCATCACATCAGTTCCAGTGACAAGGCATCCCTTGTAGATCACTACAAGGACATTGTTGTACTGGTAAATTTGTTACTTGGGCTGGATGTGAAAGGAAAGCTAGCCCAGCCCGTCTTCACTTAGCCCTGAAGACTGTGGCTTGGAGTAGTCTCTAGGCTCATTCACTCGTACAGCTGGCAACGAACACGCAGTGTTGGCAGACACCTTAACTGGAACTCTTAGCCAGAACCTATCCATGTCACTACTGAGTACAGCCTGGACTTCCTTACAGCATGGTGGTTGCATGCCAATCACCACAAGCACTCCAAAGAAGACAGAGAGTGCCAGAAGAAAGCCATATTTTCTAAAGCAGTACCATTTTGCCCCATTCTGCTCTCAAATCAGTCACCAAGTCCCAACTAGATTCAAGGGGGCAGGATTTCATGCTTAATGGTCAGTTACAAGGTCCAGAGGATCTCATAGTTCCAGAATTGCCATTGCTCTCTTATGGGAAAAAAATCTCTCTCACCATTTTTCTGGCTTTTAATCTAGTTTCAAAATATACATTTGGAACAAATATACTATGAAACTGGAAAGCATGCTCACATTGTCTCCCAGGTGGATGGATCTTTTTAAATGACAACGATTATTACATGCCTAATCGGAAACTTCTCCCACTGTAGCACTTATCCAAGATTTATTATCATCTGGGGAGGAACTAAACACTATCCCTATTTGTCTGCTGCTCCATAAATATTGATTAGACAAATATTTGACTTTTATTCACTCTCTGTATACAGAATACAAGAATTCAATTATTCTAAGATGGACCAACAATATACCTTTACTCTCATATCTCTGATGCAAACCAACTATCTGGTGTCTGAGAGACAGAGGCTCTGACTCTCTAACAAAGGGACTTTACTTCTGACTCCGGGAACCTCAGGCTGTTAACTGGACTGGTAACACTATATACTTATTTGCTGATGAGCAAGAAGGTGACACCATGTTCACTGCCATGGAAACACTTGGCTATTGACTGGATATCATCATAAATATTGAGATGTGCAATAGAAAATTATAGCTCAAATATTAAAGAGGAATTATGTAGTCTTTGGCTGCAAACTTGCCTTTAATGTCTTTACATTGCTATCTGTTAGAGAGAAAAGCTCTGCCTTTACAGAACAGACCTAAGCTGCTGGTTGTGCACTAAAAAGTTACATCAGTAAGCAGTGGACATCTGTCAATATTCTGTCAGCAGGTGCAGTCCCTCGGGACATAATGAAGAGCTTACCTGAGCAGGCAAGTTGGTAACTCTGAGTGCTCTTCCAACTGCAACTCATGCCTCAAATCATCCCTGTGGCCACATGGCAAGATTTTTGCCAGCAGTTGATCACAGAGAAAACTTTTCCAGACTGATTCGCAAAGAGCACTGTCCAACATGCTGGCACTAGTACAAAGTGAATTGCTGTAGCCCTATAACTCCTACCCTGATTAGAATGATGCTGAGGAAAAGTGGAAAAGATAATTCTCCTAGCAGGCAGAACTAGCAGAGTACATATTGCTGTCCACTTTTCCTGGAAGGAAACGTTGCATGAGAAACAATTGAGGAGCAATGACTAATGGTTTAACCAGATGGTTGGAGACAAAGGGGTTTGGATAAACCTCCCAGAATTAACTAAGAATTCGAGATTATTTTTGTCCTATGCAAATGTTCAGTAAAAAAAAGTTCCCACTAAAGATGAGGCTTTCAATAATCAAGGGGACAAGTTGTTCTAAACGTAGATGCCAGTCAATCTTGATTTTCCTTTCCCAAATCCCAGCCATGTTTACTCAACATGTTCATTTAGATTGCAGCCATGGCAGTGTAAGGGGAATTTGAATAGACTCAACAAATGGACTCCCCACTAATACAAATTTGGCTATCATCAGGACTGAATGCCCAATTTTATAGAAAAAAACACCATCTATGAACCCCAAATAGGTCCCCATATCCAAAGGAAAGGAGATAGCCTGTTGGCAATAAGTTGATTATTTTGGACCCTTTTCCATAGTGGATTTTTCCTTATTAGAATACAACTTATTTTGGATCTGGATTTGCAGGCTCCGCTTGCCACTCTTTGCCAACAATACCATCTGTTAAGTTCCTGAATGTCTACTCATTACAAAGTTAGCCCAAACAATATTACCTCTCACTAAGAAAGCTTAATTTATAAAAAGAAATAAGGTAATAAGGTGACATGTATGAAATTTGCTATTTTGTTGCCAAAATACTTAGCCATATAGAGCATTAAGATGTATTATTAAACACTCAGTTGCAATGCCAACTACAAGACAATGCTCTGAGAATCTGAGAGACTTTCTAATAAAATGTGGTCTACATTTTTATGTTGTACTCTCAGCCAGAATTTAAAAAAACAACACTCTGTGATTAAGGAAATAAAATGAGCACATTGTTTGATCTATCATTCTGGTTTATTGAAAATTATACCACAAAGCATTAAACATGTTATAGAAAATTATTTGATTCATCCTTCCAATGTCTGACTGCAATCATTTTCCCCAAATCATAGTGTTAGATTCATGTGTATACAAAAATGGTTTAAATGAAGTTATACAATTTGAGGTGACAACACTCCCCCGAAAAGCCATAGTGATAATCATGAGCTATTTCTTTTCAAATTGTTGGTTAGGAGAGTTTAAAAGACAACGAAAACAACATAGATTATTAATGTTGACCTTGGTTGCTTCCCAGAAAATTACTGGTAAGACTCTGGGTGGAGTACTCAAAAGAACTGAAACTAGAACCCAACTAGTCTTCAAAGTATAAAAAAAAAGCCATTCAAGCTGTCAAGAGAACAAAGTAACCAGTAGTTTTACTGTTTTAGTTTGCTTTCTATAGCTAAAATACTGACCAAAACTAACTTGTAGACGAAAGGCTCTGTTTCATCTTACAAATCCCACATCACTATCAAACACTATGAAAAGCCAGAGCAGGAACTCAAGACCTGAAACAGTACTGTGGAAGCATAATGCTACTTATTTGCTTACTCTCCATGGTTCACTCTGCTTTCTTACTTTTGCTCAGCTCAGGCCTACCTGCCCAGGGACGGTGTCATCCACAATGGTTGGTCCTTTCAACATCAATCAGTAACCAACAAATTTCTTCAGTCTTTCCTACAGGACAATTTGATGGAGACATTTTTTCACAATTAAGGCTTATCTTCTCAGATGACTCTTATTTTTGTCAAAAAATTACCAACACATCTACTCAGGTATAACACCCACAAACCATAGGACTAGAACTGTAAGATTTCCCAAAGACGTAATAGTAACACTTATATTCTGAAGGCAACAAACAGTCCTCTGATTGGCCTTAAGGCTCTCTCAATATGAGGGAATAGATGCTTGATGCTGTAAATCCAGTCCATTAGCCATGGCTAGTGAGGACATATAACGTACAGTCTGTTCTACTACTGCTGTTTCTTAAACCAGTATAATTTCAAACTACACTCTAAATATTCATCTTTGTACACACAGAAAAATGCAACTCTTATCCCTCAGCAAAGAAGGTTGTTTTTGTAGCAGATGGTGACCATTCGGGCAGGCCACAACAGATCAAAGTGGTGAAGACAACTTGCCACGGGATTCCCAGATACAATTGATACATCTAAAACACTACCACTACATATAAGTCTTTCTTCACAGAAGAGGTGAAGAAATATTCTAAGAGCTAGAGAATTTAGATGTGTACTGTGAGAGAGCTAATCTTCTACCTAGGACAGGGAAGCTGCACCTCTGGCCTCTGTTGTAACATACACACATACATATATATATATATACCCATATACAGCCATTCACAAAATTTAAAATTCTTAAAATAAATCTTTTAAATCATAGTATGATTACAACATTTAACTTTTATGTTCATAATTTAATATTTATTTTTGAGAATTTCATGAGTGTTAAAGGTACTTACAGGAAAGGGAAGAATAAAAAGGAGGAAATTTTAGAAGGCGAATAAGGAGTTGTAATCATCAGAATGTATGTTATACATGTATAAAATAGTTAAATAACAAACTCAATAAATATATGTTTTTAAAATAATTCATCCTGCTACTTTTTCAGTATTTTTTCATTAATAAAATTTCAGTTTCTAAAAACCCTACTTTTAATGTTTATTCTTTAACTAAAAATAATTGCATCATTTTCCTTCTTTCTGTTCCTCACTCTAACCCTTTTTGTGCATTTCCTTGATCTCTTTCAAATTCATGGCATCTGTTTCCTTAATTGGTGTTACATATCTATCTTTCATGGCACTAGTAAGTAGCATGCAACCTCACAAGAGAGAGAAACAATGAATAATCTTACACAGCTATGATGCTTGTGAACTAAAACCATGGCCATGATGGCAGGTAATTGTTAAGGGTGAAGTAGTAGCATATATATATCAGCAGTAAAGACCAGCTTTCTGACTGGACTCAAGGCTGCTTAAGTCCTCTGAGAGGCTCTACCATCAGCTTACTGAGACAGATGCTGATTCTAACATTCAACCATTGGACTGAGGTTTGGGACCCCTATGGAAGATTTAGGGGAAGAACTGAAGGAGCTGAAGAGGATAGCAAATCCATAGGAAGAAAAACAGTATCAACTAACCTGGAACTCTGGGAGCACCCAGAAACTAAGCTTCCAACCAAAGAGCATACATGGTCGGGGCAGTGGCCGACAGTATGTCTTGTATGGCCTCAGTGGGAGAGGATGCACCTAATCCTGTAGAGACTTGCTGCCTCAGAGAAGGGGGATGCTTGGGGGATTAAAGGGTAAGTAAGTGGGAGAGCACCTTCTTAGAGGCAAAGAGGGGAAAGTGGATAAAGAACTCTGGGAGGGAGGACTGGTAAGGAGGAATCATTTGGAATGTAAATAAATATAATAATTTAATAATAAAAATTAAAAATAATGTGAAATGCTTAAATGAAGAAAAAAAGGAAATTATGCCTCATATTGGAAACCTAGTCAACTATATGGTTCTAGTGAAGTCATTGATCTTGGAAGAAAATCTATAACTGTCTACAACCGCTGCTTAACTAAACAAGCATAATTTCTAACTGAATTTTAAAAAAATCTTGCAACAAGTCATTAAACAGCAACACACCAAAATGCAGAGAACAAATAACTGTATGGTATCCACATAACTTACTAAGCATATACAATATATGCCAAAATATTTTTATTCATCAGTACCTATTATATTCCCTTGTTGAAGCAATTTTTTAGTCATTGATGATAAATTAAGAAAAGATTATATTGCTTATCCAACTGGCCATGATTATTCTATAGAAATAAATTATGATGTATATTTATTTCTCTTAGTTGTGACACATCTTTCTTCCTAAATCAAAATATGTTAGTTCCAACATGGTAAAATATAATGACATTACTTCTCTAAAATAGAAAGAAATGTTGTTCTAAGGAAGTGCACTATATTTTTATACACAGAACTTTAAATCTATTTTTCTTTCTTCACACAAAGAAGTCTTGTACTCAAAGTTCATTCCTGGGTTTTATTTTTGAAGGTTTGACTCTGAGGTACACAAATATTTTATTTTTGTCACTATAGTCCTAGCCCTGGGTTAGTGAACAATGGGAATCTCTAGCACATCTGGAAATATGTTTCAGTGAGTATTGATCTCATGAAAAGATGTCTTGTCATCGGGACGGGTATAGCCCTCATGCCTCACTGGACAACGACAGGGGGACTGGAGCCATTACAAGGTCCCCTTCAAATACTGGAGGTCAGGCCTCTATCCTCGCCTTCGCAAGGTTAGAATTGCCACAGCCCTTCTATACCTAGAGAAGGAAGGAGATGTCAGGGGCATACACACTGAAGGCCTAAAATCAGCCATAGGCCTAAAATTAGCAAAGGCCTGTCATACATATATATACTAACACCAAGTCTTGGGTCTCAGTGGAAAAACATTGAAACAGATGGCTATAAGCTAATGTAAACAGGCAGCTTTTGTGGAAATTTACAAGCCTGAGTAGTCATAGACATTGTAAATAGGCACCCTTGGCAGACAATACCAACTTAGATAAGGACAAGCAAGTCACAGGCAGAGTCATAGTGACTTGTCCCCTGAACCTTCACCCAGCCGATACCCGGTTATGAAGGTATCTGTATTCCCCCTGAACACCCACACTCCATTGTCATTCCCTTCCCCACATCCTGCCTTTCTGTGTTTATAACCCCTGTGTGAATGAATTACGATTTGAGAAAAAAATAAATTATTAAAAAAAAAGGAAAAGAAAAGATGTCTTCTTCCCCTTCCTCCATCCCAAACTGGCCACCAAAAAAAAAAAAAAAAAAAAAAATCCACATGCAAATTTCCCGTAACTCTTCAGAGATTTACTGATTTCATACAACTAAAGTAGTCTGTGAATAAACCAGTCTTACCCAAAGGGGAATATGCTTATTAAGACACTTACCTTGAGGTTTAAATGCTGGCTTTTTAAAAGTGCTCAAAGAGATCCCATATCTCTGGGAGTTTGCAATAAACGTAACAAAAATAAAATTCCTGTAAAAATCCTGTTACACAAGAATAAAGTATTTTATAATTTTATATGTTGTAGTAAGGAGTATGATATATTATTCAAGATTACCATCTCAAATTTATTAATGAGAGAATCAAATTATGGACTCTAGCTTTTTTCAGTGTCACATACCTAACCCTGAACTAAAATTCCATTTGATTTTAATTCCATGAAAAGTATTCAAAATGGAAAGGGAAAAATCCAACTGATTAAAAGCCAGCCAACAAAATTCCATAGTCTTATTTCAAGTTGAAGTTGCTTTGTGATCCAAACTTTCCAACATCTTCAAAATTAAATAATTCTGATGGTATTATTAGCTAAATATGTATGTGTGTCAAGAGGTCTTTGTCTCTACAACTTGACCAAGTACACACTGATTTAATTCACTTTGTCTACATGCTTTAACAAAAATGTTTGGAAAAGTCAGAAATGCTGGCATAAGCCTGGAATTTCAGGACTTAGATGGTGGATGCAAAAGTATCGGAAATTCAAGATGATATACAACTTAATGGATCCAAAGCCACCCTGGAGTACATGAATGAAACTCTGGCTCAAACACAAAGAAGGAGGAGGAGGAGGAGGAGGAGGAGGAAGAGGAGGAGGAGGAGGAGGAGGAGGAGGAGGAGGAGGAGGAGGAGGAGGGTGATGGAAAGGGGGATGAGGGAGAAAGAAGAAAGGAGAAAGAGGAAAGAAAGGAGAAGAAGGAAAAGGAGGGGGAGAAAAGAGGGGAGGGGAGGAGGGAGAAAGAATACCTATTTGAATCTTTATAAGAAAAAAAGGAAGCTTTCCTGTGGGAATTAACATACACAAAATTGATTATTCTTGTTATTTGTGTATAAAATGCCCTCACAGATGTTGAAGACTTGCTCCCTGGATTATAGCACTATTTAAAGTAGTAATTAAACCTTTTGCAAGGGACAACATAAGGCAAGTGTGAAGTGGAAACTTATGGTTTCTTTGGAATGTCACTTGTGTCAAATGGTGTTTTGCTGGGGCAAACACATGAAGGAGTGTTTTCCTGAAGCAAACACAGCTGAAAGGATGTTTTGCTAAAGCAAGCACATGAAAGGATGCATGATGAAGGAATCTTCACTAACAGCACGCATGAATTGATTCACCTTACACTGCATATCTGTGTTTTGTTTGTCATGACTCCATAGAAAGAAATGCACCTTGCATGAAGAAAACTTTGAAGTTTTACAGCCTTACATCCCTTCCAGTTTTCTTTCTGCTTCCTGAGTGTGGTTGACGTATGATATCACAGCTTCCTGCCTCATCTTCAAGCTTCAGTTTCTCCCTGTTCCAGCTTTATAGAATCTCTCTTTGGAACTACAAGCCAAAATAAACTTGTTTCTTAATTTTCTTTTGATCATGGTATTTTATCACAGCAACAAAAATAACTAATATATGCATTTGATACTCTAACATTGTAATTTTACTAAGTTTTCTTTTTTTTTAACTTTTTTTTTTAATTTCTTTTTTTTTTGAACATGAAATGCTTTTTTATAGCATGTTTTACAAGGGGAGGGGGTAAGAGGGTCCAGGTGGTGGAAAAGTACAAAATCTTCTTGGCCTGTGCCTTGAAACATGTCATGGTCTAACCTCCTCAAACACCAACATTAACTGGGCACCAAGTGTTGAAAGATGTGAGCCTGTGGGGGGCATACCTCATTCAAACAACTTCCAAAGCCAACCTCAGAGAGAATAATTCTATGATTTTTTTTTTCAGAGACTGGCTTTCAAAGTTCTTTAAAATGTAACTTCATGTGTCTTTTTGCAAGAGTTTATCTCATATGTAGAAAGCATATGTCCAGAGTTAAAACATTGTAGAAATAAATAAATAAAAGAAAAATGGAAAAACATAATCTGTTACAGTATAACATAAACCAAGTCCCCACACAACCCATTTATGGTTATAATCTGTCCTTTTTATTCTATCAACAACTCTTATTCATTAATCTGAAATCCTTGGCTTATTTCTTTTTTGTTTATTATTATCAGAATATAATTTATAATTTTGGAATATTTCCTTTGGAATGTTTTTAATTGACAAGACTACACCTCAGTTTGAAAAAAAAAAAAGAAAGAAAGGAAGAAAGAAAGAAAGAAAGAAAGAAAGAAAGAAAGAAAGAAAGAAAGAAAGAAAGGAAGAAAGGCACCAAAACCTTCTGGTGAAGGACACATGATGTTTGGTGGGATCATAAATAGGACTCAGTGGTCATTGACCACAGCCTTGCTTCCATAGCTAGCTTTGCAATGCTTCATTGGTCTTGCATCTTTACTTAGTGAGGCACCACTGAAAACTTCTCCTGGCATTCCAGGTAGTCCTGTTGATTCCTGCTGACTCACGCCCAGCTAAGGCCTAGCTGTTTCTGCTAGGTCATTCCACCACTACTGATTCATGTTTCCTATCCCAACACTAGTGTAATGAACAGCTTGTATATTTGTGAAGTATTTGCGAGTGGATCAAGCTGCTGTTTCTGACTTCTGTGAACTAAACTGCTGATTTCCTGACAACATAGATTGGATCCATTCCAAAGAACAATTTCTAAAATGGTCCCCTCCCCCTGTATCCTAATAACCATTTTTCCCTACTACCTCTGGTGAGTAATGAGCTAGAAGGGAGGTTAAAGTGTTTAAGAAACTATTATTAAAAATAGGGTTGATGAAAATTTAAGCCAACACAGGCATTCATCTGCGAGTGTAGGAGGCAGGTAATATGAGTTAGATCCCAGCCATGTTTATAGAAAATTTTTCTTCCTTTGTTTCCTTGGGCTAATGTAACTGGTATAACAAGCAGACTCTTGCTTCCTCACACTGGGAGTCACCCCTTCTACAATGTCTTTCTTTTCATGATGGACTATACCCTTAGGCAAAAGTAACTTTCCCCCCTCAAATTGCTTCTTGTCAGGGATGCTGTCATAGTTAAAAAGAAAGTAACTATTGTAGACAATTGGAGCCAGAAACGAAATTCTGACCATTAAAAACCTAACCATATATTAAGGTATTAGAATTAGTTTGTGGAAGAAATGAAGAAATGTTTGAAACAAGAAAAGTCCTCAAGTCCATTTAACAGAACAGAACATATTAGGTAATTCTAGTTGGATTTCAGAAGACCATAATGCCAATATAAATGTGGGTAGTGAAAGTCAGGCCCATAGAGTTTCAGAAGGAATAAGGACACTGCGGGTATTGGTCCAGAAGCTGCTAGAATTGTGCATTCTGGCAAATAATATAGCTACATCTGACATTTCTCCTAAAAATTTTAGAGAAACTAAATTCAAGTGTAGTAGACTAGGTTGTTCAGTAAAGAAAATTTCAAGACAGCATAGCATTCAGATTATAACATGGTTAATGCTCATTGCTCTTAGCTAGATTTATAGTGAGAAAGAACAGAGAAGACCATAAAGATATAGAAAATATACAGTTTCTCAGGGAAATAAACATTAATGTATTTAACACTGTGGAAAATGGTGTCAAATATTAAAGAGACCATTTTAGTTAAAGTGGAAGCTCACACACTTTTCTGGGGCAACAGAAATACTTGGAGAACCAAGTGTCTCCCATGAATGGCTCTAGGCTGAAAAAAATTATTATTTTAGAGATGCAAAGAATGTTGCTGCCAGGGGCTCTCTGCTCCAAAACTTTCTTAGGGAAAGACTTTTCACATGTTCATCTTCCCAAACCCAGAAGTTATATCACCTATAATGAAAAAGGGGCCAATTTGCATCTGGAATATTTAGCACATTATTTGGTTTGCAGACAAAGAAAATGCAGGAGTTACAAGATCATGAAAGACCACACTAGGTTCCAGGAAAAAGTTGGTCAAGTCCAACAATGTGTGGCAAGGTCCAATATCCTAAAAGGAAGCCCTGAGAAGCCATCATATAAAACTGTGATTGAGACACCCAAGGGCCAGTAAAACCTCTAGAATGGTAGAGATTCCAGGAATGTAAACTTGTAGAAAAGTCTACAGAGTGGAACAGATCCAGTAATA
This sequence comes from Grammomys surdaster, assembly GCF_004785775.1. NCBI lineage: Eukaryota > Metazoa > Chordata > Mammalia > Rodentia > Muridae > Grammomys > Grammomys surdaster. Next base: position 18,591,566 of record NW_021604597.1, on the reverse strand, counting down.
TTCTATATATGCAATCTGGAGTGTCAGAGTTACTCAATACCATCAGAGCAATTTTTAAACCTAAACTCTAAATAAATCTACTACATCTTAAATGATGCAAATGCCTGATATATTTCTTAACATATAACAGATACCCAAGATCAATGGCTACTACTATTTGGAACATATAAATCACTGATGTTAGTGGAGATGGTTAATATTTTACAAGGCTAGTATGAACATTTTATTTATTTTTAAACTAAAACAATATTATTTGTGTCAAATTATAGTTAAAAACCATTTTATGTTTACAGCATATCTCAGATCTTTACATGTGATATCTACTTTTTTTCTGTCTTTTTAAGTCCTTAAAACATGTGTTTGAGGAAACTGACACACTGTTTTGATATCATTATATTATTATAATGCTATGCAAAAAACTAGGGAAATCAAGAAGAGAAATGTAAACTGGCTGAATTACTGTATCATTCCAGTATACAGCAACTTGTCCTTAGGATGATATTATTCACAAAAGCTCCTAGTTTTGTTAAGTCAGCTTTCTATTAGCCCAAAAATACTTAAGACAATTGTTTTATTATGAGAAAAAGTCTATTTTGGCTCATTATATTGGAGATTCCAGTGATTTGTCACTCTTATTCCTTTTTAGACGAGCACATTAAGATGAGAATGCATTTAAGAACAGAACTACTTACCTCATAGTCAGGAGGGTCAAAAGAGGAAATGAAGAGTATAGGCTTAGATTTTTTTAAAAAACTACTTTAATAAGGGTTCTCAAATGCTCCAACCCCCCCCCCTTCTAGCCCACAGCCCAAAGGTAGGGGAGAAAGGATGGTATAGTTCTTTGGGCAGATTCAAACCTCCAACAGGATACCAGCAGTTCAGCTCACTAGTGTCAGGATAACAACCTTCCAGTTCAAAAGTATCACCAACTCCCAATCAGCAATGATGTCATGATCCAGCAGAAACACCCAGGCCTCCACCAAATTAGCATGAGTCAACTTGAGTGACCAAGAACAGCCGAAATGCTTAGAGTTCTCTGCCATGACTGTAAAAAGATGAAGATCAGTGAAGATTTGAGACTTATAAAGAGTTGCACAGTTAGCTATGCAAGCATCCACTCACTGTCCTTGAGTCCCACTTACACTCTCTCCAAATATTACGTGCCCTCTCAAGGGTTTGCCTTAACGAAATAACACATGAGCCTGCATCACATGACACAACCAGAAACTTCTACTTCAGAAGAGGATACTTATGTCTCAAAGCACTCTGGCCTGTTACCTAAAATGACCTCGTAAAACACTCAGGCCTGTTACCTAAAAAGACCTCCCACTAGGTCCCATCTTAAGATCCTATCATCACCTGTCAACATTTTCCAGGGTATCAAGACACTCTTGTAAGAAAATTATTCCACCAGTCTAACTATTGGCAATCTTTATAGAATGTATTAATATCTGATTACTATACTAGAAAATGTTTCCATATAATAAAAAATAAGATATTAGGTCAAGAAAATAACCTGTTATGATTTTCCTCACAGGATCCCAACATTTGAATAGTGTGAGCGAAGACCACTTTCATTATATAGAACTTTTGTCTTTAAAGAAATATTTTTGTAAATATGACTTAAGAACTGTGGTTCAAGCAGAGACTAATGAACAGAGGAGGTAAAGAATATGTGCTTTCAAGGGCTAAATGTTCTTTACAAAGTGTGTATTCTATCACCCTTTGCTGTCAAAGTCCCCTCATTTGACCCTTTAGATATTCTGAAGCGCGAAGGGACAAAGTCCTCCCTAATCATCTTCCAATCTCAGTGCATCAGCTGAAACATCTTGGTACCCCCATTAGGGAGATGGATGATGGAAGGTGAGACTCTGTAGCTCATCAGAGAAGGGTCATGTTCACTCCTGTGGTGATGGATGAAAGCTATTTCTTTGTTAGCAGCAATCCTCCTTTATTGTCATGCAAGTCTTGCTGTGAGAACCAACCTTATATTTTTTTTCAAGTTTTCTCAAGCAAAATGACACATCCATTCTACCCAGGATAGATGGCTGCAGGAACTACTCTATGCCCCTAAAATTGCATTTCTGTGTGGGCCACTTCTGGCTGGATTTAAAGGTGACTCTCCTTAGAAATCAAGGAAGCATTTCAAATTCCTTACTCAGAGGCAGACCTATATCTGAGCCACGTGACCTCTAGACAATTAGACAGTTTTGTAAAAATAATTTAGAAATGGCTTTTTCCTCAGGTTCTTGCTTTCTAGAAAATAAAACAAAACATGTATACCACATGTAAAGATCTGAAGAGTGCCATAAAGAGAGAAAAGCTTCTCAACTACAGGTTGACAAAAGTGACATTTCAGGTTCAACAACAACAAATAAAATGTTCAAACTATTCTTGGAGACTAGTCATCTGTGTCTGACCTAAAGCTGCAGAGATCCTCTGCTCACTTTCATATTATCTCATCTTAATATATTTAAATAAGTGATTTTGATACCACTTCATTTCCGTTTTTTATTGAAAGACATTTTTATACAATATATTTTGATCATGCTTTTCCCTTCCCCAACTCCTACCTGATCATCCTCTACTGCACTTAAACAGACATTCCATGCCCAAAAGTTTACAGCCAACGATTTATTTTTAATAATATCTTTCATAGAAGCTAAAATTCAAAGAACCAAGAAGAAAAGATTTCTTTCCTTTTGGGTCTATAACCTAAATGCTACCTGTTCGTTTTGGATTTTTGTCTCCTTATTTTCTTAACATAGGCTCCACGAGAAAGCCATTCTTCCCTAGAATTTCCCAGGACAAATAGTACCTTCTCCTCTTTACCTGCCGATAAGGTCCAGGTCAAGAACAACTTCACTGCTGATGATGTCAGACAACACATCTCTAGTACTTATCAGACAACTAAGGAAATAGACATAAACAAATGTGTAGAGAAAGAAAAGCCTCAGAAATAACATGAAACACTTCTCAAAGAGAAAATTAACATGACGTGCTTATGATGCACCCTTAAGAAAAGGGACAGAAGTAAGAACAGATTAAAACTGGCAATAAGGGAAATACATGGAGCTGAACAATCAACCAAGAGATGAGTTTGAAATGAATAGTCTTGCTTCCCTCGTCTTTCATTATTGTCTTTTTCATATTTTTCATGATTCTTGGAAATCTGCATGTTAGAATATATATATATATATGTTCAAATGAAATATATTTTCATATGTATATGAAACTATGATATGGGGATAAAAGAAGGATTACAAGACATTATCTATGCAAAGTATATGTTATAAATCAATATGAAGTCATTTCACAAAATCACAAGATTAGAAATTGGATACTAAATTAAAAATAATGCAGTATAAATGTCATGTTATTATAACTTTCAGATACTAAGACATTAAGGAGAAGAGATGATTCACAAATAGGCAAGGAAGAGAATATCTACTATTCAAGAAGAAGGTAAAAGGAAGGAACACACTTCAGGTGGTGAAATATTCTAAACCAAAAAAACAACTGAATACATATAGCACTATACAGGTGATCTAAGGAACACATGGAAACTATAGAATGAATAGAGGTCTTCATTTTATGTCACACCATAGCCTACTCTAAAACCACAAACTAAGATAAGGGTTATTTCCTTCTAAAGGGAAAATATTTTATCTATTAAATTTGTCATTTGTAGTTAGGAGGGCAAAAGAAAAAGGTTTTGCTTACAGATATTATGAGAATGAATATAATATGTATAAACTACCAGGGGAGTAATAGTAGTTAGCTACTCAATTTATAAAATTTTTAACATCAACACAAGTAAGAACTGGTTAACAATTTATAGTTGTCCACTGAGGTAACAAACCAACACATCAAAAACTTGCTTGTACATAGTCTGGACAAGTTGTTCTTACAAAAATAATTCTGTGTACAAAATAATCTATTAAGGAAGACTATGTTTTATGACAAGTTTTCTCTCTTACACACTTTCATGTTAAATTTTAACTAATAATAAACATACCATAATGATACAGATATGGACTCATTCTTCACAAGTTAATATATGCAAAATGGGTAGCAACTTATAGGACTCAAGGGTGAATCTACTGCTATTATTCTACTAAATGGATATAGTATTTAAATGACTCCTAATGATTTACCATTAAACCACAGATTAGCCTCTTAACACTACCAGAGAATCTTCTCCTTCCAGTAGACGGCAATTGACCTAGAGACCCTTCACATACAAAGAAGAAACTGTGGAGTTTTCAGCACTAAATGGGAAGTGCAGAACACCCCCTTCCCTTCAAGGGAGTAATTTTCATAGAAGATGGGGAGAAAACATTATAAGAGCCATAGGATGACTACAAGGAAAAGTGCTTCCCAGATACAACAGAGCAGTTGCACATAAGAATACACAGCTACTTGACAGCATGCACAAGACCTGCACAAGATGAAGCCAGACAAATCTCAGAAGGGAAAGAAGAAAGTGGAAATGAAATTCCAGCAGAAGCTAAGAGGCTATTGGCATTGATAGCTGCAGAGAGGGGGCAGATTCAGTTTTCTCTAATGGTAGACAGCCTGCTACAAGTCAGGTCTCACTCACAAGAGTAGTTGGCCAACAGAAACTGAGCTCTGTAAGAGCTAGAGAGAAGAAAACTCAATGTTGAGTAGAGAGGACAGTAATTATGGAAAGTGTAGATTTTGTGGTAGTGGGCGGGGGGGTGAATATCACCAAAATGCATTCTATGCAAAATGCATTCATTCTATGAAACTCTCAGCAAAAACATTGTACTTAAAATAATGACGAAACTGCTCAATAGAAAAGTGATTTTAATTAAATTTCCTAAAGCTCCAAGGATATTATAAAAGTAAGCAGAAGCATGAATGAGAAATTTGATAGAAAGAGCTAACTAAACAACAATGACAGAGAATCGATCCACCTACATGCTTTGTGGATTTGCATGTTCATATACTGAGTAACCAATCCCACTGTCATGTTTACAGACATCAATTACATAACACTTTGCATAAAACTTTAGTAATCTATGATAATTTCTTATAAATAAAATATTTATGTTAATGTTGGTTAAAACCTAGAACAAAAACAACAAACTTACCCACAAACTTCTGGTTAATGACAAAATGCTAAAAATTTGAATTTATCATCATTTAGCTTTTATTTCACACACCTTAAAGGACTGTCTCTTTAGTTTTCTTCTTGAAACAAACTTCTTACATGGATACTGAGGCTGTAGAGATTATGGAACTGACAAGGACAAAGACAAGCTGGCTTCTGACAGCTCCACACTCTAGACTCTTAATGACTACAGAAGGTGGCTTCCTGTGTTAACTATACAGACAGCCATTGTTTCTTTCTTCTTGCTAGTAAGACATGCCAAGTGTTCATGATCATCAACCTCTGTCAAATAATGCAATTTTTAAGTCCTCACAAAGAGAAAAAAATGGGAAAAGTTACACTCACTTCTCTATCTAATGACAAAAGGTGAGTGAGACAGCTCCACCACCGATGCTCAAGGGTAAGTAAGACAGGTTTATCACCTAGCCCCTTCTGCTTTCATAGTCCTCTGCCTCTCTTTCATAGTCCTGCTGCTTCTCTGGCCCTTCCTCCTACCCTAGCTCAAGTTAGAGAAGTGAGGAAAGTCATATGAAAAAAACTAAAAATAAAACCTGCAGCATTGAGACAAGACAGAAGTTTTCGGGGGGGGGCACTATTGCCTTCATATTTGATCTTTTTCTCATAGTTTTACCTATAATTTTCCTTTATTTATATTACTTTTCTATTATGTTTTTCAAACCCTCCTAATTGCATGTACTTTAGTTATTAAATGCACAGTCCAATCCATTAAACAGTGTGGGCTTCCTATAAGTCTTGGTGTATGCATGTGCATCCCACCCTACATCTCGTCCACTTGCTAAGATTCTATACATAATTCAAAACCAAATCCAGTAGTAAATTCTTCTACAATTCTTCCTTGATTTTCTTATCATTGTCATCTCCTTCCCTATCCACCTACACCATAGAGGTTTCCATAAATCCGGCACTTTAGTGAATTTATGTTTTTACCTTGATTGGATTCTGAACTGCATTGATTTGCCTTGCATTCAGTTGATCTATTATCTTCCATGTCTGTGCAGTGGTTACCACATTGCAGGCACTCCATAAAGACATTTTTGTTGACCCTTTGCTAGCCATCTTATTCATGGTGCATATATGTAAACCATACTGAAGTGCAGATTATAAACTAATATGAAGTCTTTTGACAAAACCACAGCATGAACACACACACACACACACACACACACACACACATTTCAGTAAAGAAATCTAGAAAACAGAAGCAAAACTGAAAGTTGGAAGGTGTCTCAATAAATGAAAACAATTGGAAGACTGGCAAATAAGAGGAATTGGGATCTTTATTTTTACTTTTTTTATTTTAAAACTTAAATAGAAAGGAACAAGATAGAGCAGTGGGTAAAGGCACTTGCTGCCAAACTATATGATTTGTTCAATCCCTGGGTCTCACATACAGGACGTAGAAAACAAGCTCCTACAAACTGTTCTTTGACTTTCATGTATCTATGCATGCTTGTGAGCACACAAACAAACACATACACTAAGTGTGTATAGCAAGAAATTTAAATGTAGTACTTAAGAGATAGAGAATGGTGCCAGGCGGTGGTGATGCACACCTTTGTTTCCAGTACTTTGGAGGCAGAAGCAGGTAGATCACTATGAGTTCAAGGCCAGCCTAGTCCACAGATGGAGTTCCAAGGCAGCCAAGGCTACACAGAGAAAGTCTGTCCCACAAAAGCAAAAATAAAATAAAGAGAAATAGAGGATGTTCTGGAAAAGGAATATTTATAAGAAAATCATAAATTATGTAAATTCTGAGAAAACATGAAAGGTTAAAGTGAAAGAAGATGATGAGTCATATGTAGGAACGTGGTTGGTAATAAGGTTGGAAATGTAAGCTAAAGACAAGGAAAAATCACAATCATAGGAATTACACAGGCAGCATCCCCACCACCTTTGAAGCAGAGTAATGTCATCTAATGCATCATATGTCAGATTTGTTTATCTATATTTCAGTGAATAAAGAAGTAACAGATAACCTACTGGCAATTATGTAAATTATAGAAATGCTTAATCGTTATGTAAACTATAAATATTCTTCTAAAATCCTTCTAAGAAGTAATCACATAATTTATAATACAAGTGTTCTTTAACAATTTCTGTGGGTCCATATTTATATACCAGAGCTACCAAAGGAAATAAGGAAGTATGTTTACCCTACACCTTAAGCATAGCTTTCCTCAAATGTTCTCCCTATGAACCAATCACCTATCTCCAACCTTCCCTTCCAGTTCATCTCCAGATCATCCTCTCCATTAACTCTTCCTTTCATATCACTTGTATTAGTCAGCCAACAAGTGAGAATCCATAGGTACAATATGCTTATAAAGTGTTACCTACAAGACTGCTTCCCATAGTCACAGAGGCTGAAAAAGTCCACAATAAAGCAGTCCATATGCTGTGGAGTTGAGATGCTAGCCATTGGCACAAGCCTCCAGGTTGAGGAACTTAGAATCTGGCACCTGAAGGTAGCAGGACAAATTTGCTTCACAAGAAAAAGCAGTTTTCATAGTTGTCAAGGTCCGCAGTTAGCCGGATCTTACCCACCCACACTGAGAGTGGACCTTCTTGGATCAGGTCTCTGACTGATCTCTCTGTTCAACATTTTTCAGAAGTACCATGCCAGACACACCCAGAGATAATGCTTCCCAAGTTCTCTGGGAATCATGAATCCTGTCAAACTGTCACCCCATGTTAGGATGTTTTCCCCTTCCACCCACCTGCCTCTTACTCCAGCACCTGCCTCACTTATTTATTGTTTCTTTTCATAAAGTTGATACGTCTATTAATTTTTCCATATTCAATGTATGATGTAAATACACAATAAAATATACATAAATATGTAATATATAATAATTAATATGTGATACATGATGTACAACATTTTATATACTATGTATTATAATATATGTTATGTTAATGTGTATTACATAATATAATATATGATATACATCCATGCACTCAGCACCCTATATTTAGGTGGCTTCTTTTCAAAGTATTTTTGAGATTATAAAATAATTACATAATGTCCCCCTTCCCTTTCCTCTCTCCAAACCTCACTACATATTTGTCCTTGCATTCTTCCATATTCATGCCCAAACTTTCCCACTAATTGTTGATACAGACAGACATACAGACAGACAGACAGATAAATAGACGCTTTATGATGTGTTATCCTCGGGACACTATAATTATTAAAAATGAAAATTTTCACCATAATTGCTTTTCTATAAGTTAAAAAGAAATGAAAAGTTTATATTAGGACATGTTTAAATAATAACAAACACATGAAACATTTATTCAGAAAATAAATTAAAAATTCTATACAAAATTCAAATTAGAAAATATTTTGCTAATCATATCACCTGCTTTCGGAAGAATATGGACAAACTCAGCACTTAATAAAGCTGGTGAAAGTGCAAATTGATTCGTTATTTCTATAGGATGGTTAGTGTGTGTGTTTGTGTGTGTATGTTCATGTGTATATACGACCTTGTACAAATGTGCATGCAAGTGTATACAGAGGTCAGAGGTTGACATTGTCTTTCTCCATTGCTCTCCATCTTATTCTTTAATATGAAACATCTTGCACAATCTATAGCTCAATGATTCAGCTATCGTGTGTGTTTGTGTGTGTGTGTGTGTGTCTGTGTGTGTGTGTGTATGCGTGTGTGTTCCCAGCAGGGCAGAGATTCTATGAACCCCTCCACCTGTGCCTAAAAGTTTACTGTATCAGTTTCTACAATACTTATGCAGACAACTGAAGCTGTTATGTATTAAGTGTGCCACAACCTGTGTCATGCCCATAAGAGCATCGTACTGTCCTGTTCACCTTTTCTCTATCACTTGGCTCTTAAGATCTTTACTGCTTCCTCTGCCATGGTGTAAGTTTTATACCTATGTCTCTACAATTGGCTCTAGTTAAGCCTAATGGACCCCAAGGGCGGAAAATACATGAAAGTGTGATGGGGACTTGGTAGAAGGAGAAAGTGCAATTGAGAGAGGGAGAAGGATAAAAGAGGGCAGAGAGATGTGTGTGACTAAAATATATTACACACATGAATTGCCAAAGAATGAGCTAATTTAAAAGTTCACAAAATTCAACAAAGGAATTGTAGTTGTAGGAATAAGATGAATAAGTAATTAGAGAAGAACACAAACAGTTGACTTTGATATTTTCGTGAAGCAATGTTTATCACAGAGAAATGCGAGAAACCACACAAATACTCTCAGGAGAATTGTTTTAATAATTTACGTTACACACAGAGAGTGCAGCTGTTCAAGATATTGTGGTAGGTCAGCATCTCCCTAACCCTCTTAGCAGTACAAGTATTTCATCAGTGTAAAAAGTGGATACAAGAAGAACTCCTGTTTGACATGGAGTGAGGGCACTAACAAAACTGACCCTGTTTTTATAATGCTTTGTGTCCTTTCAGAATCAAATAAACCATGTGCACATTAACATGGGCAAGGTTTCACAATAGAATCTGGGAGACAAGAGCAAGCTACAAGATACTTAGAATTATTTCAAATAGTCAGCAAATAAAGGACAATGAATTTAAAATCATGTGCCCAGCTCTAACATCTATAACAAAATCCTGCACCTAAAGTTCCAGCAACATACTAGAATAGAGGATAGAAAGATCACAAGTCTGCTGTGAGGCCCCACCCTAGGCAAAGAAATACAGGTAAAGAAATATAGGCAACTATATTTCTTTAAGTCCACAGAGAGAAGGGAGAATAACCTAATTAGTTATCCATTACCATGTGGTTGTCCCTGAAATCCAAAACATATAAGCAATACTAAACTGTCTCAGCCTGATGTATGTACACACATTCACACACACACATGCACACACACATGCACACACACACACACACAGAATGATAATAAAGAAAAAGAGACCATGAATATAAGGAGTAAGGGAAGAGGCACAGCTAGCTATCTTTTGCTCCTTTGTTCTAGCCTTCTCTACCCTTTTTCCACCCACCCTTTCAACCCCCAAACACTAGATCAGAGAGGGAAAAATGAATAGAGAGGAGAGAAAACAGATACATGAATAAAGTAAGGGGTTGGAAAGGAGTCAATATTTTCATTAGACTATTTCCTGCTTATCAGGAGCTTCAAGTTCCTTGGGACAAGTTTGATCTGAAGATATCTAAGGATACCTTAGGATATCTAATATTTTCTTCTTCTTGTTTCTTCTTTGGATGCAACTAATTAATAAACTGTGACCAACAACAACCAACAGCAACTAATATCAATTGGACTGGACACTGAGCCTCCAATGAAGGAGTTACAGAAAAGACTGAAGGAGCTGAAGGGGTTTGCAACCCCATAGGAAGAACAACAAAATCAACAAACCAGACACTCCAGAGTTCCCAGGGACTAAACTTCCAACCAAAGAGTACACATGGAGGTACCCATGGCTCCAGCCTTGTTAGGCATCAATTGGAGGAGAGACCCTTGGTTCTGTGAAGGCTCGATGCCCCAGTATAGGGGAATGCCATGGCAGGGAGTGGTGGGTGGATGGGCGAGCACCCTCATAGAAGCAAGGTGAGGGGGAAATAGGATATGGTTTTCAGGAAGGGAAATTGTAATGTAAATAAAGAAAATATCCAATTTTTAAAAAAGCAAACAACAGCATCCAATAGCAACCAACATCCAAATAAAAATGCTTTCAGGGCCCTAGAATTTATATAATACCCTCTAAAAAAAATCCCCAGAATTCTAAACATCACACAATCACAGAAACTATCTGCACCTGACAACATCGTTCCACCGCTAGAGCACAAGGCAAATCATAGTCAAGTGCTGTGAAACAGCCTCTTATTCCACACCTGAGATTAAAATGAAAATATATTTTTATATTTTTTCAAAGAAAACAGAACTACAAAATTGGAAACTCCTACAAGGGGGACCTGAAATGAGATGGAAAGAGACAACATGGAAAGTGATTGCAGAGAGGAAAGGGAAGAGGACAAGTCATACAGTTATATTCTAGTGAATCTTTTAAAAATTATTAAGAAAAAATGCAGTCCTTTTATTAGTGGAACAGGGTCTCACTAAGAATACAGAGGATGGTGTGGTGCAATCTGGACCCTGTTTTCTGACAGCAGCAGCCCACCAATGAGGCATTCCAACATCCAGATCACCTCCATTCAATCTTCTGTCTGGGAGAGAAATTACTACTCCTTACAGATTCTTCAGAATGCAAGAAGCGTTCTACTAGTGATATTTAAAAGACTGTCAAGCTACCTTGCTATCTAAAAGGACTCATTTCTCTCACCATGCAACACACACTACAAGTGAGGATTAAAAATAATGAACTAGATGAAAACAATTGTGTCCAAGGGCGTGCACTCAGATCTGGGATTCTTCATCAATTCTTTTACATTTTCCAGATGTACGTTTTTTTTTATATCCTTGGGCGATGTTTTATAGAACCCATTATTAAAATCATCTCACTATATTTTCTACCACCACAATAAGTCATTAATGACAAGTATGACCCATAGAGCTAAGTCCAATAGTGCGTGATTTCTAGGGTTAAGTCAATGACGATGTCACAGCTATCACCATCCTCTCTAGGGTTGCTTGTATTGGGGAAGGCAGTGAAATTCCCTGAGAACACTTAAACATCATATACTCTCAGCTAAAGAAACTGAGAACCCAAATAATGTGAATATTAAGCTTGCTAGCTGCATAATAAGAAGCAGCAGATTTATACCATATGCCAGTAACAAAAAGGACATGCTTTGAAAGTGAGTCTTCCAGCCAAGGTCAAACATTCAGACAATTGCAGCCCAATAGATATGTAACTGTAAGACTGATTTAAATGAGAACCAATGGATAGTCCCTATAGAGTGCTGGACTCAAACCCAAAAGAATTTTGTAGTTGCTCTGAGCGGCTTATATTTTTGGTGGTGGAGCATATATAATGAAAATACTCTTGTCCAAGCTAATAGTGACAGGGAGTATCTCTAAATCACAGAACTCTCCAGACTCCCATAGTGTGTTGATGGACAGAACTGAGCATCATTTTTGTTAAAACTATTTTTTTTCATTCTCTCTGCCTTTGTAGCACCATACAAAAGAAATTCAAGATTCCTAAAAGTGATCATTTACAAACGTATTTGTTTACTTTTAGTTCTTTGCCATTTGTCTTTTTTAAAAAAGAAATCTATAGTCCACATTGAAAAGAAATTCAAAGAAAAAATACATTGAAAAACTTGGTGTGGGGGATACAAGAAGGAAAGAAGGAAGGAAAAAAGAAGGATGGAAGGAAGAATGGAAGGAAGGAGATAAAAATAGTAAGTGATTCTTAGAGACAAGGATAAGAAAAATGTCATATAAAAGCTAAGAACCATATTTCTCGTTTCTTTAGGGTTTGACATAAAGAAACTGCACAGGTACCCTACGGAGGCACTGCATACAATTATAGCAGCTTATCACCATCCCTGCCTCTTACAAACATCACATCAAAATCACTGAAGACACACTAGGATTTTTCTGTGGTCACTTTTCTAAGCCTATTCACTCAGCTGAGCAAAGGGGGCTAAAAATGTTTCTGTTGAGATCATTTATGTCTCATCCACCTATAGTCTGACTTAATATGACTGTTCTCTTCTTAAAGGTATTGGAGACCATTCCTTTCATTGCTGTTTATTTGCCCTCACTAGGGGAATGTTCTTGTCCATGTGATCGAGAAGAGATCTGAGAAGAATGAAGAAGGAGAGATATTCTCACAGATTCCAATCTAATCCAAACAACAGAACATAGTCACATATGTGTATGAATTCTGCAATGATGTTGAAACTCTGAGTAAAATTTCTCAGTATCTTCCCATCCTCAAATACATCACATATATGTATGAGATTCTCCAATGGCCATTTGCAGACCTTTTTTATAATTTTTTTTTATTGGATAATTTATGCATTTACATTTCAAATGTTATCTCCTTTCTCGGTTTCCCCTCTAGAACTCCCTATCCCATCCTGCCTCCCTTGCTTATATGAGGATGCTCCTACTCCCACCCACCCACTCCCATCTCACTACCCTGGCATTCCCCTACACTGAGAAATCGAGCCTTCACAGGATCAAGGGTCTCTCCTCCTATTGATGCCAGACCTTTTAAAGTTCTTTATTATAGGTTACAACACATTCTTTCAAATCTTTCTACTCTGGGTTCCTTTTGATTAATATGAAAATCTCAACCATTTCTCCTATTTTCTACCCCAACTATGTCTTGAACATTGCTAGTTTGGAGCAGTGGCCAGTGCAACTGTGTTACAATAATTGCTATTACAGTTAAGTTGTTAGAACTACACCTGGCCTACACTGATGGGAGGTTGCTAGGTGATTTATGACAGAAGAAGTGTTTTTCCTTCCACAAAAACCTTCATAAAACAACATAATGGCCATTTCATTGCCAAGGAACATGAGTGATGCTTTTTCTGCTTCTGTAAAACTCATATTAGACAAACTGACTCACGTGATTTTTAAGCTGCAAATGATAACTGAGTGATCTGACTAAAAACATACATGTCACTTATTTTTCTTCTTGATGGATATCCTAAAACGTTTGTCTATTGAGAAGGACATAATGAAAACACAAACTCAATGTAACACGTATTAGCGGCATCATGATCATTAGAGAGTACACCTATAAAATGAGTAAAGTGAGCTTTGAACAAAAGGAGCATTTAACCAAGAAGGAACAAGTAATACGAACAATCCACTCAAAGTATCATTTCAGCAGAAACCTAAAGAAAGGAAACTGGCACACTGGAAAGCATTGTGCACAAATCAAACACAGTGAGAGCAGGGTCAGGCACTAACTCTACCATGTAGGAGCTGTAGGAACTCCATCCCAATGCCAACTGGAAACTTCTGAATATTAGGTATGGAACAAGAGCACATAAATATTCTGGGAATGGAATTGATCTCTTTCTCGTGAGAAGAAAACTGTTGTCTTATTTAAAAACAAACAAACAAACAAAAACAAACAAGCCTAGAAATAGAGGGCAGACATCAAAGATCTGAAGCTCTTTGATGGACAAAATTGTAATTGACTTTGCATAGGGAACACAAAGACAGAAAAACAGTTTTTTATACAGTTGCTCTATGGATTTTATTCTGACCCTTATTCTTTTCATATTCTCATAATCTTTTTATATTCCATGCCTGTAGCAAACAGTATCAATAAGGATGTGTGGGTTGATTTACATAATACAAAGGCCATAATTGTAAATACACAGCAAATAATCCTTCAAAGTACACATTGAAATGGACTTCAACAATATTATAAATTTCTATTTCTTTTGTTTTTCTTTTTGGTCATTGTTGACTTCTCCAATTCTCCAGCATTTATCTATGGTTTGTTTAACCATTCACTCATCACCTATCTATTAACTGCTTACACTCTGCCAATCACTATGAAAGGGACTTGGAAAGAGAGCAATCATTCCAACAACAACCTCAGTTCTCGTATCCATATTCTAATGTAGGATGCAAGCAGTTAAAAATGTGAAGTTCATAGTACAATACTCAACATAGACATGGTGGTTGAAACTACTTGTTCTATTTATCAAAGTAAACAAGAAAGAAATAAAATGTGGATAGAACTGGGAAAGTTCACACAAAGTAGACTCAAATGCTATTTTCTCTTCTCTCCCCGCCATCCAAAATAAAGATAGCATTCCAACTCTTTGACACCAGGCACTAGCACTGACCTGGTCACATTAGTGTGATTCAAGATATGTCTCTTTTCAACCTGGACTTGTCAAGTTTGGAAATAACATTATACACATAATGATTGCTCTTACGTTTCAATGATAAAACTCACAAGTGCACTTTGTATTACCTCTAAAGCCAGAAATATGAGTAATAACTATTTATTATTAATGTGAAAATGTTCATTACAGATGATATTTCATGGAGACAACCATGTCTTAAAATGGGTTTTCAAAAACATAGTATCTTGAGGCTTCCAAAGTTAATCATACTGGCATCCAGTTGACTACAAATTTTAGACACAGACATGGCTTGAATGATCAGGATGTAATCATATGCAAATAAGAAGTCACCTGCCAGTCACTGGGAACAAGTAACAATACAGGTTATGAAGTTAAGAAATAATTGAGATTTACTTGTTCAGAGCTGAGTAAGTAGGAAATGTCAGAGGAGGTGTCACAGCCCTGTTAAGCTTTGAATGATCAGGATTTTCTGATACATCTCATGGTTGAAGAAAAAAACCCACTGATACTCTGTCTTCTGTTTTACACTGTGAAATTGAAACTTCTGCCCTAACTACAAATTATTATTGGATTTTTTTATAAAGGAAAGAACAAATGTGCTCACTTAATATTCATGACCTTGTTCATAATGCATCTTAAAAATTAATAGCATGCATAGCACTGGACTTTTAATGAAAAGATTTGAACATTTCTTATAATGTGCAATGATGGGGTTTATTTTATATAATGAAAATAATTCACCAAGTACAGTATGATTAGCTGTTAGCTGCACAAGGCACTCACAAATCCCCAAGCTGGAGGAATTATGATTTGGGGGTAAGCTATTTCAAACCTCAATAACTTTGTTCCCTTTGGGTTACAGAAGGAATATGGTTTATTGATTTCTCTCAAAACATCTAGTGCCTTTCAATGAGGCAAAAGCTTCAAGTATCTTCGTGCAGTAATTTCAAAAATCTCCTCAAACTGTAAACAAAGCTCTTTTTTTTCTTCAGTACACACTTTGGTGAATATGAAGCAATACATATTATAATGAGGGTCAGGTTCCCTATGACAGCAGAAAAGAAATGTAATTATAGATAAAAATCATCTCCAAAGTAATACCTTTCCTGGTGAGCTAAGAACTGGTTTCCTTAGCACATGATATAGGTATGGCATATTAAAATAAACAGGACTCTGCATCTATGTGTAAGTTTTTGCACATTATATTAATGGTGTGCACCTAATAGTATTACTAAGTAAAATGTAAACAAGTCCAATTTTTTAGAGAATATATTAAATATTTGTAAAAACAATAGATTTAATAATTTTAGACTAAGAAACATTATAAAGTATTTTTAAATCTAGATTTCTGAAGTATTTCTTTAATAGGTGATAAAGTATTATGGATGAGAAATATATGTATTGTGTATCTTCAAATATATTTATACACAGGGACTAACAGGATCATGGGTGTTTTATTTCTTTCATTCTTTTTGAAACAGTGAATGGAAAGTTTTTTTCTAAAGACTACATCCTTTTAATATATTGCTGTGGCTTGTGTTTGAAATGTGTCCCACAGGCTCACATTTTAAACATTTATGACATAGAGGATAGCAAGATTTTGGGAGACTGTAGAACATTTAAAAGGTGGAGCTAAGCTGGTAAAAATCACTGAGTGTGAGCCTTTCAAAATCACTGACTGGTTGTTGGACTCAGTACATTCTCTGCATCCTGGTACACAGTGATATGACAATCCCCTCTGCTGAAAGCTTGGCCATTCTGTCTACAATACTGTAGACTGACCCTGTTGAAGACATTGTGAGTGCTTCACACTGCTTCTGTCAGGATGTGATCACACCAGAAAAAAACATAGTTATTATAGACATCAATATGTATTAATATTTCTTATATTATTTTCTTGCTAATTGAAGCATTTTTCTTTATAAATGATACACACATATTCTCACTTCCAAACAAATTATCATAAATTGTGAGTTCCTTTTATTTTCATTGTACAATTTTCTCTTTCATAAAATTGTTGCTTAGAAATATGAAACTAATATCAATAAGTTAATGTTTATCCCACATCTTATTTATAACAAACAATATAGTGATTACTTTTAAATATCTCTGAGGCAGTGATGGTGCATCCCTTTAATTCCAGCACTTGGAAGACAGAGGCGAACAGATCTCTGAGTTTGGGGACAGCCTGATTTGCAGAACAAGTTCCAGGATAACCCAGGCTACACAGATAAACCCTGTCTCAAAAAGAGAGAGAGAAAGAAAGAAAGAAAGAAAGAAAGAAAGAAAGAAAGAAAGGAAGGAAGGAAGGAAGGAAGGAAGGAAGGAAGGAAGGAAGGAAGGAAGGAAGGAAGGAAGGAAGGAAGGAGAAAGGAAGAGGAAGGAAGGGAGGGAGGGAGGGAGGAAGGGAGGAAGGGAGGAAGGGAGGAAAGAAAGAGAGAAAGAGAGAAAAAATATTATGCTTTATCAGGAACAGTTTTGTAATCTGGATTCTCTATGGTTATTTTGAAAAATAACTGATCAAGAACACAGATAGCATAAGCACTAAGATTGACAATTAATAAATGGGGCCTCATAATAATGAAAAACTTTTGTAAGACAAAAGAGATCATCAATAAGACAAAATGAGAAGGGATAAGATTTTCACCAACTCCACGTGTGACAGGGGGCTAATATCCACAGCATATAAAGAACTCAAAAAACTAGATATCAACCTATAAATAGTCCAATTTAAAACTGGAGTACAGACCTAAACAGAATTCTCAACAGAAAGTTCTGAAATTGCCAAGAAGCACAACACCCTTAACCATCAGAAAACGCAAATCAAGATGATTATGAAATTTGATTTTACACCAGTCAGAATGGCTAAGATCAACAACACAAGTAGTAGCTCATGCTGGCAAGGATGTGGAGCAAGGCGAACACTCCTCACCTTGTTGATGGGGGTGGAGGGAGACTTGTACAGCCACTGTGGAAATCAACATGGCAGTTTCTCAGGAAACTGAAATCTACCTCAAGGTACAGCTATACCACTACTTGGCATATATCAAAAAACATCCTCTACTCTACCACAAGGATACTTGCTTAACTATGTTCATAGAAGAAACTAGAAACAACCTCGATGTCCCTTAACTGAAAAAATGGATAAAGAAAAATGTGGTACATTTACACAGTAGATTATTACTCATTTGTTTTTAAAATGAAATCAGGAAATGTGTAGCCAAATAGATGAAGCTAGAAAAAAAACTCATCCTGAGTGAGGTAACCAAGACCCACAAATACAAACATGGTCTGTACTCACTTATGAGTGTATATCAATTGTTAAGTAAATGATAGTCATGCTAAAATCCACAGATCCAGAGAGGCTAAGTAACAAGAACTCAAGGGGCGACTTGTGGATCTCCCTAGGAAACAGAAATAGAATAGACTTTGTGGGTAGACTGAAAGTGCCTGGGGATGGGAACAGCAAGGTCAGGTGGGAGACGTAGGGAGAGAGTACTGGGAGAGATGACTAGAATTGGGATCCATTTGTGCTGTAGAAACTTTTTGAAGTCTAAGAGGGTGAAGATTGGTTATCATAGCCAAGGCTCATTATAATGGGAGGTTTGGAACCTGAACTAGCAGTCATTTTTAACCAGGTAAGAAAGACTTCCAGTGGAGGGATTGGGTCACCAACCAAGCCACAAAACCTTCCACCTACAATTTATCCTGCCTTCAAGATGTGCTTGTGCAAAGGTGTTGCGGAAATTGTGAGAGTGGCCAACCAATGGCTAGTCCAACTTGATACCCATGCCATGAGAGGGACCTCATCCCTGATATTGCCTGGAGGACCAGGAACCAGAGATTGGATAGGCCAGAGACATGAAATACAAGAAACCATGGCTGGTTAAAAAAAAAAAAGTCAATGAAATAATTCCTAATGGTATTCTGTTTACTCATAAATTGGAGCTTGAACAATCATAATCAGAGAGGCTCAATGCAGCAACTAATGGAAACAGATGGAAAGACAACACATCAGTCAGAGCTTGGGAATGTCATGGACAAGGGAAAAAATGATTGTAGAAGTCAGAGGAGTCAAGAACACCAGTAGAACAAAACTCACAGAATTAACTAACCAGGGTTTATAAGGGCTTGCAGAGACTGACCAGAGGGAGCCAGTATAGGTCTGACCTAAGTCCTTTGCATATATGTTATGGTTGTATAGCTTGGTGTTATTATGGGATACCAAACAGTGGAAATGAGTTGTATCTCTGACTCTTTTGCCTGTTCTTGGGAATTCTTTCCTGTTAGTCTCATCCAGCCTTGATATGAAAGTCTGTGCTTAGTCTGATTATATTTTGCTATGCCATGTTTCATGGATATCACTGAGGCCTAGTTAGAGGGGTGGATCTGGGAGAGAGGGAGAAGGATGAGAGGAGGGAAAGTATGTAATATATGTGTGGTTGAAAGGTAATATATGAGAGATTTTTAAAGGAACTTATCAAGAAGAAAAGCTGATTATCAAATGGATATTGTCTATTTGTGTCACCTTTGATAAATGTCTCACACATACTACTCCCTTAACTCACTCAAATTCCGTCTAACAAGCTTCTGTATGAACCATTGTATCCTGCAGTTGTATAATCTGCACCCGACCCTTGTGTCATAAGCTCATTCATCTCCTTTCATAGCACTGCTTCTCTTAACTTTAAATTTTATATTTATGATGTAAAACACTTCTTGAGAGACACCAAACTGACTTTCTTACTCCTTTGTCTCAGGAGGTGTTGGTCACATTTAAGAAATCACTGGGAAGAAGAAAAGGATTAAAATCAATATTCATGATTCCTAGTCACTCAATGTAAGAGTTTCTACTAAATCTACAAGAACACATTAAAATGTTCATTTTTCTCATCGTTTCATACCTGTCCCTTCTGTCTTCCCCCTTTCCCCTCCCCTATCACTCCCCAGACTTTGGCCACATCATTCCCCACCCACCATCATGTCTTACCTTCAAGCGCTACAAGATCCAAATCTACAGTGCTTCATATATTTTTGTCTCTATGATCATTCTAATTATTCTAAACAAAGTTTAAGAACCGAGTGAATATATAGTATAACTGTGTCTTGGGTATGAGTGCAGTTTCTCAAAAGGGATCTGCTATTAAAGACTCAGAAGCACACACTACAATGGAGGCAGTAGTGCAGGAAGGCTCAGTGGACCCATTTCACTGAAGGAAGTGAAGAATGAGAAGGAGATGCAAGACTGGGATCTATTAGAAGCCTGCTATACAAATCTGAAAGTACAATGATGCTTTTTAGTTTAAGAAGGAAGAAAATCAAATACGTAACTCCTCTGAATCATCTCACAATATTTCAACTATTTCTTCATCATAGATTCCCTAAGCCTCCAGGTGGTGGTGGAATTTGATGAAGATACTTTATTTAGGACTGAGCGCTCCAAAGTCCCTCATTCTCTGCACTATCCATATATGGGTTCCTGTGTTAATTATCACCTACTGCAAGATGAAACTTTTCTGATGGGTGTTGAGCAATGGTCATTTTGTTGCTATGTCCCTTTATCAAAAGAGTAGTTGGAGGTTTTTTAAGAGGCCTTTGACCTATCTAGACTCACGCTATTTTTTTGTTTTGTGTTGGGGGTTGTTTTGCTTTGGTTTTGTATCTTCTTTTCTGATTTGTTTTTGTTTGATTGGTTTTCTGATTTTCATTTTTGTTTTGTTTTGTTCTTTGAATAAGTGGAGAGAAAGTGACGTTGGGTTGGGAGAGAAGCAGGGAGGATCTGGAAGAAGTTAGGGGGCATATAAAACATGATCAAAATACTTTGCATGACCAATTTTATTATTATTATTATTATTATTATTATTATTATTATTATTATTTGGTTTTTCTAGACAGGGTTTCTCTGTATAGCCCTGGCTGTCCTGGAACTCACTCTGTAGACCAGGCTGTCCTCGAACTCAGAAATCTGCCTGCCTCTGCCTCCAAAGTGCTGGGATTAAAGGCATGCGCCACCACTGCCCAGCAATAATTTTTAAATAACAAATGTAAATGCATATCCACTATAAAGGAATGGAATTTAAAATGAATTTTGGTCAACTAGGTGAGAACTGATTAAAAATAAAAAATCTAAGCCAATTCCAGCTTTGAGCCTAGGTGAGGAAAAGGATAGTTTGGAAGTGTAAGGAATGTCATTTGATAGATGATCATCTAGCTTTGAAAACTCCTAACTGCATATGGCATGAATACTTCAATAAAATACAATAGATTTGTGCCGCTTTGCTATGAATGTGCAACAGAACCAAGGCCTTTTTATAATCCCACAGCACTTACAAGCAAAACGCATAGAAATAGCAACACAAAAACTACAGCTCTATCCCAAAGTATGTGAAGAAATAAAAGTAGCTTACAAAAAGAAATTAATGAAAATATTGGCCTTTCACCCCCAACTCTATTCTGTACAAGAAGAGAAAACAGTATCATATTTTTATTAATCTTCTCAAAGCTTCCAATTCAGTTAGTGTCCCAAGCAGAAGAAAAATAGCGTTAATGAAAACAATGTAATCAGTATCCAAAGAGGGAGTCTTATTTGCCAAAAGAAGCGCTATATTTTGAAAAAAAATTGAATGTCAGCCAACATAATCAAAGCATGGTAAAAGCAAATATAGAACTGTCATAGTGAATTTACACAGTAAACATAAGTTAGCTATATATAATCCAAAGGGAAGTGGAAAGTATTAGATAGTAAGATGCTAGACCAAACAGTTGTGGACACAATGAAAACAATTGATGAATAATATTTTGGGAAATAGACACACTTGGCATCAATGAAGGCTGAAGAGATGGCTCATTAGTTAAGTGCTTTTGTTGGTCTTGCAGAAGTCCTGATTTCAATTCTACCCAACAACCACATGATGGCTCACAACAATCCATAACCTCAGTTCCAGTAAATCCAATAGGGATGCATGTGGTGCACAAGTACCTGTGCAAGCAATACATTCATGCACATAAAGTAAAATAAGTAAATCTAAAAGCATTAAACTATATACAAGTATGGGAACATCGCCTGATACCTCCATAAATATGGACAGTTTCATGATTTTACGTATCAACTAGACATACATGTAGGACTAGCTAAATGACTCATCAGGAGAAAGTAACTTGTAAGCTAGACAACTGGAGTTCAAGCCTCAGATTCTAAGATGGAAGGACAGGATGTGTTCTTGAAAGTTGTCCTTTGATCTCTACATGCATGCACACACACACACCATACACACACTTCATATATGCATACAGACACATACACAAAATTAATTAAAATAAATTTAAACTCTAAAGGCATTAAAAGCAGGCCTTGTAACTGAAGCTTGTTGATTGGCTAGGCATTACAAAAATTTTCCTTACTTCAACCCAATCTTAACTTATGTATTCAAATGAATAAATTTGGACAGGGTTTTAACATGTACTATTAAATATTTTCAAGAAAGCTTAGAAAGTGGGGCAGAGAGAGGAAGAACCTGGGAGCATTGTTCTGAGAACTAAACACAAGGGCTCACTCTGTGTGGCTGATCAGGTGGGAACGTTTCTGTTATGGAGGTACATCAATAATAGAAATTGAATTATGAAACCATTATAATCATAATTATGTATTATCCTTGATTTTAAGTTATAATCACTGAGCATACTGTTTAAAAATCTAACAACTTAAGAGACAGAATGCAGTAGTGACTTTTCCTGTGTGTCCACTTGGCTAGGCTCAACTATACTTCCCGGCTTCCTTCTTTGTTTTCTGTTAAAGTGAGTTAACCACAAGAAAGTCTAATAGATGGTTTAGAGGGTAAAATTGAAGCTAGAGTCATGTTGCTGTTCATGTACATTTGTATTCCTCTGACTCATGACAGCATTCGAGAGTAACCAGGTCTGCAACTGTTCCATCTCACTGTGATTCTTCTTTAAGCATCTTCAGACATGAACCAGGTCTGTGTGCTTATCATTATAACAATGAGCCATGGATTCCATAAAGACAACTATACCATCCATACCATCATGTCAGAAACAAGACCTAAAATTTGCATACCATGGCATGATCCCAATGGTTCTTAGTCTCCCACTGTTCACATCTATCTTCTTTTCTTTTCTTGTCTTGTGAACTTAAAGCCCCATTATTAGATCAGAGCCACAAAATCAGAATCCTAAATCATAGTTAATATAACCCAGATCTGGCTTAAGTACCATTCCCTGGTGATTCTGCTTTTCTTATGAAACATTGACTAATACATGACCTACCCCAATTTATTAACACAAGGAATAAGTGTTACAAGTAGCAAGTTAAGAATTTGTAATTTTACCTGAAAAAAATCCCTGTAAATATGTAAAGTAATGATTCTCTGGGATTAAGAATGGATGTTGCAAGAATGGGTGCATCATTCAGACTATCAGATTATAATTGTGTTTTGAATCTGTAGAAACCATATTCAATAGATAGACAGAGTCCCTGTGAGGTTGAAGTATGGGGCCACCCATCCATCTCAAAAATTTTAACCCAGAATTATTCCTGTCTAAAGGAAATGCAGAGACAAAGAGGAGAGCAGAGACTGAAGAAAAGGCCATCTAGAGAACACACCACCTAGTTATCCATCCCTTCAGCAGACATCAAACCCTGACACTATTACTAATGCCAAGAAGTGCTTTCTGACAGGAGCCTGGTACAGCTGTCCCTGAGAGGCTCTGCCAGCACCAGACCAATACAGACGCAGATGCTTACAGCCAACCATTGGACTGGGCACAGATACCACAGTGGAAGAGTTAGGGGAAGGACTGAAGAAGCTGAAGGGGATTGTAACTCCATAGGAAGAACAACATTATCAACTAACTGGATTCCCCCAGAGCTCCCCAGGGACTAACCCACAACCAAAGAGTACACATGGAGGGACCCATGGCTCCAGCTTCATATGTAGCAGAGGATTGCCTTCTCTGGCATCAATGGGAGGAGAGGCCCTTGCTACTGTGGAGGCTCGATGCCCCAGCATATGGGGATGCTAGGGTGGTGAGGTGGGAGTGAATGGGTGGGTGGGTGAGAACCCTCATAGATGCAAAAGGGAGAGGGGATGGGGGTTTGTGGAGGAAAAACCAAAGAGGGGGATATCATTTGAAATGTAAATAAATAAAATAACCAATTTTTAAGAAGAAACTAAATAAGAACCTTTGTATATAGTATGGATAAATTCCTAATCCTTTTTGATCATAACAATCAGGAGAGCTGTTTTCTCATATATAATGAAGAAAGAGCTAAGACCTTCGGAAGCAAAGCAAGTCACTGCACACAAACCATATCAAGTGTATATGTGGTAGAAATAGACCCAAAGAGATATCCTGATGCCAATTGTTATACGGTCATATGCCAAGCACCAAGGCTACATACAAGGTTTATAGGGAAATCAGAAGAGATGTAACATTGTGATGTGGATAAAGTAGGGATGTACATGATACACTGCTGTAAAAGATCACTTTGTACAAAAGTAAACCTAAATCTTTACTCTTTACACTGTTTGGGGTACCTCACAGCCCAATAAATATCTGATTGTTTTTCTACTTGAGTAGTCATTGATTAGTGAGATCTGTAGACCAGCAACAATAATCTCACTTACTGGAAATGGAGGCTCAATTGCCAAATACCAAACTGACTAAATCAGAATCTGTGTTTGCAATTGCCAGATAGTTCATAGGTATGAGTTTATAAAATGTGACTTTAGGAAACACTACAGTTGTCTTAGAGAGGAAAGGCAATGACTCAGCCTAGAGCAGAGTTATGAGGATTATGAAAAGTCATAATGTAGAAGCAAACAAGAATTACATGACATCAGTTGTAAATATGAAGTCTGGGAGCAGAATACCTAGCGAGATAACATAAATTTTTAGGCTTATATAGTTAGTCAATGGTGCTATTTACTGGAATGGAAAACATTAAGAAGACCCAGGGGCTTGTTACTGAATGGTATTGGTTAGACCTGAGATACTTACTAGATCCCTAAGTGACTATCTAAAACATCCACTTAACCACATTGGTATTAGAGCCATTCACATGGTATAGAGAACACCAGAAAGATCCTATATCTCAAGTAACAAGGAGTAATAAGTTAACAGGCTTTTGTTGAGAAAAATGTCCCTCAATCAGAGGGAATTTCTTGAGATTGTTGGTCTAAAACAAAACACAGCAAAATTTTCCATTCTAATACAAGACATGATACACTGCTGTCAAAGATCACTTTGTCCAAAAATAAACCTAAATCTTTACTCTTTTACACTGTTTGAGGCACCTTAAAAATCCAATCAATATCTGATTTTGTCTAGACAATACATGACCTAGGTACTTTCCAAGTGTTTTCTTATCTTACACTACAGATGTCATCCAAAAACAGTGGCATTGTAGCCAGGCATGTGCATATTGAAATCATGATTTCAAGATCAGACTAAGCTGTAATATAACATCATGTCTCAAGCTTCAACCCCTATACACACATACAATGATATCTGGTTTCATTATACAAATAATTTATAATTTTTTCTTGCTTCTAAATATTTGTAGTCTGAAGGTACCATAAAATTGAGAAATGAAGTTGAACTAAGGATATAAATTTGGAATACATGAAGGTTCAGTTAATAGTGAAGGCTGAGAGAGACAAGAAATCATCAATTTTTGCGGCAACATAAACAAAGATTGAAAGTGACCCTAGAAGTACACTGTGATGTAGAGGGAGGAGATGGCAGGGGTGAGTGAACAGAGCAGCCAGTGGGGTGATTTGGTAGTCAGGAAGGACCAGGGGAACAAAACTTCCAAAAAGAAAAAAATCGTCAAATATTACCCTCAACAATTAAATAACATGAAATGTTGATGATGTAATTTTCTCTTCTAATCTCATATGTGCATTTTTTAAACCTACTAAGTCCGCTTACTGTTATCAGTATTTACACAGGTGTGGGCCCATCTTCTGGAGTTTGTGTAGCCTCTCAGGGGTAACATCACTGAAGAAAGCTGACACATCCTCTCCAGTATCCTTAAATTGCTAATAGCTACTCAACTCAGAACTTCATGACACCAGCCCCAGTCCATGTTGTGATTTTTCTCCATTCATATTTAGTGACTGTGGATCTTGCACATATAAGAACTGGAAAATTAAAATCATGGGTTAGTGGTATAACAAGATAGCTCTGTGCATTGATAAAGTTGCATAATATTTTTGCTACTATTGATAAAATTACATAATATTTTTGCTGTTAAAAGAATTAATATTTGTTAGTACATTTTATTGCTCATTTCTGTGCTTAATTGTAAGTTGAGTTATAGCATTTACAAAGGAAATAAATAAATCTAGGCCCATTTTAAGGCATTACAATTCAAAGTTCTGTTTTAGTCTGAAGGTGGGGTGGCATTGATGTTGTTGGTTTTATGCAAATTAGAGAAGGATGAGATGTGGAATTTATATCATTTCTGTGGTGGATACAAATAAGTTAAGGCCAGACAAGCAATCTAAAAATTACTATTACCTCTCATTATATCCTCCCAAACATTTTAGTTTGTGCAAAATGGAATTTTAAACATCTTTATCAAGCAACAGGACTCTGCCTCATATCCTGACACCGACAGCCATCTAGCAGTGCAAAACTGGTGCCCTAAATGATATCCCAATGCTGTTTTGAAGCAGCATGAGATATTACTCAAGAAGTAGGTTGTGACTGGAAATAGCCACCTGAAATTTAAAGGTAAGCATCATTTGCCACTCATGAAATGATTGAAGGCATCACACAGAGATGTGGTCATGAGACCTGGTACACATTACAAAATTTACCTCTGGTTGGAAACTTAAATATACTTGGCCGTCAATGATTTATAAAGCATCAGAGCCTTAGATGTTGTCCAATTGTAACCTGTTAAATAAGGAAAGGGAAGCTCATAGTGTGATGTGGAAATCCCACTGTTGCAAGCCAAATGTGAGTTCTAAAAGTCATTTGTCACAAGCTGTACACCATTTTTCTGTCTCATAGTTTTATCTCATAGTTTTAGAATGAAGAAAACAAGAGCCCACTGATTGTCCTGCATCTACAAATTCCTATCATTTTAAAAAGTAATGTTTAGGAAATTTGTTTAAAATACTTCTGCCCCTTTCATAATAAATCCATACCATTCTCAAACTAGATTTAGAAGCAATGAAGGTACCAGTTTTCTCAGCCATCATAAGCTTCAGCTCTCTTACCTATTAGATACAGAGAATGATGTCTATATTCTCGGCTTGTTTTAAAAGTTAATTGAAATATGGTCATAAAATGTTCAGTTCAGAGTATGACTGTATACAGTGAGCATTCAGCAAATGATGGTGACTGTCATCTCTGTTGCCATAATCATTATACAAAACCCCCAAACACATGTTTTATCATAAACACAGAAGCCTGAAAGAAACTTACAGGCATTTATATATCACTTTTCCTTCTTTGTTCCAGGGTAGAAATTGCACTCATTCATTCTGAATCCTCTTCCAAGCGATTTTAGGAATAAATATAACAATATTTCTTGGTGGATTATTATAACAATATAAACAATGTTATTTAATTGTTGTGGTTTATATAGTTGTTTTTCCCATGACAGATTTCAGGAGCTCAAACTGACAGCAGCTGACAGCTTCTAGGAACAATATCTTAATTAAGGATCATTGTACAGAAAGTGCTTCTTCAACTAGGAAGGGAGAGAGATTGTGAGAAGCAGTCAGAAATACATTAGTGATGGCAAAAGAGCAAGAGGTCCATGTGAGCTGAAGGGTTCTCCTTTTGCCTAAGAAAACCCTCTGATTAGAAGGAAAGCTGTCATAAGGGCTTAAAAGCCACTTTCAGCACCATATGAGGCAATCAATCTCTCTCTCTCTCTCTCTCTCTCTCTCTCTCTCTCTCTCTCTCTCTCTCTCTCTCTCTCTTCTTATCTTTTAGACCAGTGAAATGAGATGATATTTCTCAAGTTACAGCTGTCAATTATTTTGGAAGTAAAAGCTCAAGAAAGTCATAGATGTGTCTCAAGTATCAAATACAAAAGTTTCACCCAGAAGTGGATACAGCTTAGGGCTCTTCAGTATGACTTTTTAGTAATATTTTGTGACTCTTTATTAATACTTGTCTTAGAAGCAGCCAGAAGAAAGTAAACTCCAACTTACTTAATTGGAAGGAGATGTTCCAATATAAGACAAAAGGAATACCTCTGTTTGAATTACAAGTTTTCATGACCACTGTCTCAGCTGTACTGAATATAGTTCAATCTTATACATGAAAATACAATAGGCTTTTTAAAAAATGGATGAAATACCCTTGGAAGAAAGGAAAGACTTGTTATCCCAAATAACCTCAGGTACAAGTCACAAAGATCAAGAAAATAAAAATAAGAATCAAAAACAGAAGGACTTGCCTCAACATAATAAAACAAGTTTACAGCTAGCTGACATTCAACATCATCCTAAACAGAAAAACTAAGAGAATATCTACTAGCATGAGAAATAAGACAATGATGTCTACTCCCTCCATACATATCCACGATAGTATTTTAAGTCATAGTTGAGCAATCAGACAAGTACATCAAGGGAATATAGATAGGAAAGGAAGAGTTCAAAGTATATTTATTTGCAGACAAAATGGTTTTATATGTAATATACCCTAAAACTTCACCAGGAAACGTGTACAGATGATAAACACTTCATAAAAATAGCAGGATAAAGAATTAACTGCTGGAAAGCCCTGAACTCAGGGCGAAATGGTAGATTCCCTTTGTCAGGAGGGCTTCTCCTTCTCTGACATTGTCTGAAGAGCTCAAAACTCTCATACACTCTACCTACCCTTGGTGAGAATACAGGTTAAGCTTCTCTTTTTCTGGATAAGAAATCAGTCTTCCTAGATATAAATGATAAACAGACTGAGAAAGAAATCAGGTGAAGACTACCTTTCACAATAGCCTCAAAAGAGAAGTAAGACACTTGAGATATTTTAGGTATGCAAGTGAGAGACTTGTATAACAAAAATAGTAAGATGCTGAAAAAAGATACTGAAGAAGATTTCAGAAGATGGAAACATTTCCACGCTCATGAATCAAGATTAATACTGTGAAAATGGCTTCTTATAAAAGGTAATCTACAAATCCAACAAAATCCCCAGAAAAATTCCAACACAATTATTCAAAGAAGCTGAAAAGATAATTTTCAGCTCATATGGAAACATATACACACATCCTAAAACAAACAAACAAAAAACAGGATAGCTAAACATTCCCAAATAATAAAATAACATCTAAAAGTATCATTGAACCCAATCTTTTTTTGTTTGGTTGGTTTGGTTTTTCGAGATAGGGTTTATCTGTGTAGCCCTGGCTGTCCTGGAACCAGGCTGGTCTCGAACTCAGAAACCCACTTGCCTCTGCCTCCCAAGCGCCAGGATTAATGGCGTGCACCACCACCGCCTGGCTATTGAACCCAATCTTAAATTGTACTGCAAAGCTATAATAATGAAAACTGCATGATATTGGCATAAAAACAAACATGTTGGTCAATGAAATGGAACTGAAGATCCAGACATAAGTCCACACAGTTATGGACACCTATTTTTATTTACAAAGAAGACACATAAGTACACTAGAGAAAAGACAGCAGCTCCCACAAGGAGTGTTAGTCAATCTAGATAGCTACAGGTAGAAAAGCGCTAATAGATCTGTATCTATTATCTTGCATAAAACTCTACTCACAATGGATCAAACTTCTCAACATAAGGCCACATATCCAGATCCCTTGCATCTGATAAAAGAGAAAGTAGGGAATAAACTTAAACTCCTGTGCACAGAAAGAGTCTTTCTGAACAGGACACCAATAGTACAAGCATTAAGACCCACAATTAACAACCTCATGAAGAAAAAGGGCCCTTCTACAGCAAAAGTCTCCACCATTTGAGTAAAGTGGTGGACTACAGAATGAAGGGAAATTACCAATTAAACCAAGAACATTCTAGAAACTGATATCAAGACTACAAGGAAAGGAAAGAATACAGAAGACCTTAACATACAGTAAGGGAAATGTACACTAAACACACATGTGTCACGAAGTGTGTGATTAAAGTCTTTAAGAGGGGATGTGATTTACACTAGTTAAGTAGTAGAGCCTAAGCTGTCATGTAGTAAGTAAGAAGTAGCTAATGATAAAGGGAAACTAAGGATTGAGGCAAAGTGGAAGGGCAGTCACTGTACCTGGTGAAATGGTGAAAGACCCATGAAGACAGTGTTAACTAAGAAGACAAAACAGAAGAAAGAATTGTAGCAGGGCATAAAGATATTGGCAAAATCATACTGGTTATGTGAAGAAGTTTAAACTTAAACTAAGTGTCATGGTCTTGTCTTCAAGAGGTTTTCAGAAGTAGAACTGCTGGGGTATTAAATAAAGAACCTAGATTTCTTTAGCATACACTAGCAAATATAATAATATACATGTATAGATGGTAGTAGGAAAATTTTATGTTTTGGTGAGGAGATAGGTTGCATAAACCAGACAAGGAAAAAAGGAAACAATATTCAGTGACTTACCAGAGAAAGTGTCTGTAGGTGTGGTGACAGGTACATATAGAATGTGAGAGGGAAGAGGAGAGACTATCGATCTGCTCTGTGGCAGGAAGGAAAAGGAAAAGTTGATACCACTTACTCATGTGAAAGCACAAGGTTATTGGAAATCAGTGAGCCTGAAAACAAGAAAAAGTACATGTAAGGAAATATTCCATGTAGACTACAGAAGGAAAACCAGATGGACTGGTACCGGGAAATCACTAGACTTTTGGGAGAGAAGAAGAATTTTTAAAAGTTTATCTTATTTTTTTGTTTTATGTTTGTATAAACATGCACCTCAATACACTGTTTCTCACATCTTAAAATTTATTTATATCAAGTTTCTTTTGTTAGCAAGATAGCTAGACTTCCTTCATTTTCAATAATATTCTTTGCTGCCTAATTTGATGCTCCGAACGATAATCAAATCACAACACCAGACATCTTTAGTGCTATCATCTTTGCATAATAGAGCCTTGGATTTTTCAAAGTAGGCAGAAGGACTGTAGGACACAGAGTCATCCATACTGTGTTTCATCTGAATATGTGTTTTGCAAGGAAACCTTTGTGAAACCCAAAAGACCATCAAGGAACTATTTCTGATATAATTACGTTAGGGTCTCTTTATTGCAAACTCAAGTTTGGCCTTACTCAACACAGACCCACAGGATGGTTTGGTGAAGAAGTCCTCAACTTTCCTCAGGACAAAGTTCTATAGAAAATGGAAGCAAATGAGGGGGTGTCCATCCTGGCAAGCATCTAACTGAATGACTATTGTAAGCCAACAGGTAGGTGATCTCAAACAAGACTGTACACAATCACAAGTAGTCTGAAAGTACATCTGAAACAATCAAACTAGTCTTTGATTAACTGTTGCTAGGAAAAGCCAGGCAGTGACTCTGGCCAAGGACAAGCTGTGGGGTCCTTCCTAGTACTTGGGTGTAGCTTGAGTTCAGCTTTGAACCCCCCCCTTTTTAAATAACATCTAACATAGCACAAATTGAAAGTGAAAAGTTAGGAATGAAAAGGAGACTACATTGTCTCTGTGTGTCCCCAAAATTTTCTTTAAAAATTATGTTCTTTCCTCCATTAAATAAATGGTATCTAGCACAGTTTTTAGTGATTATCCTACTGCCAAATGCAATGGGAAATTTTCAGTTCTTCCTTTACTCAGTTTAATTGAAGCATTTACACAGATAATTGTTCCATTTTCCTTGAAAACATTTCTTTGGTCTAAAAGACACCATTATCTGCTATCCTCCGATCTCAGTCTCCAGTGGTAAAATTTGTTCACTTTTCTAACCATTAATCATCCTGATGCCTTGAGTATCACATTTTGAATCTTAATTCTTCCTTTCAACACTACATGACCTCTTGTCACATCCTGGAAGGGATCACTTTGTGGGTATTATAAAAACTTCCCCTGATATGCTTCTGACTTACAACCTTCTGTCTCGAAGCAAATATCCCCCATGGCAAACCAAACATGTTAGACATATGTCAGATGAGTTGTGGGATAAACTTAAGGCAAGTTTTACTCAAAAAAATATACTGGTGTGATAAAACATCATATCAAACTATAGAAACCAGTGGAGTTCTAAAGGAAGAGAACAGACTGCAAAAAAACACATCACAGAGAACAAGGACTTTAACAATCACATGACATTATAACTCCAGCTGGTTAAAAAGAAAAGACAAAAAAAATATAAACACATAGTCTCTCTGACAAACTTGGATTCTAGAAGTTAAATACAGTTTCCCAACAGGGAAGAAATTTGATATCGCATTGCTATTGACAAAAGACAGCACAGAAGGCCATGGTATTCTTGAATCCAATCTCCCCAACACAGAGCAGTGGCAAACAAAACTTGCAGGCACAAACTAAGTTAGATACAGAACAGTACCAGCATGAATGACCTACAGGACAGAACCCCTGGCCTCACAAGAAGTGGTTCCCTCCTCTCAACATTACCTCACGGGCTGGCTGTCAGATAGACCACTGCGGATGAGCATGTGTTTGGCAGAGCAGACATGTGCAGCACAGAAGACCACTTGGAGAAGAAACATGGGTGGGCAGGTGTCAACAGGTAAAATAGATTCAAAGACAGAAAGGAACTTTCTCAGCTTCTGAAAAACTCTGGGAAATAGAAAGGTCCTCCACAGAGGAGATCAAAGATAGATTAAGGGTTCTGAAGAAACTTTATAAGTGGTCTAAGATTCCAAAGATCTTAGGAGTAGTCAAGTATTTCCCTAAGTAGTGTTGCTCATGTGGCCCATGAAAGGAGCAAAGTGGAGAAGACACAACACAGGGAAACAAAAGATATTTATATTTATTATATGAATGAAAACTGAAAACGGATATTTCATGTGCACTGGCAGATCTTGTTCAGCTCAGCTCAGGCCAGCATTCACGCAGTCAATCACTAATTCTGAAGAGTTTGTAAATCGGTTTGAAATATCAAAATCTATGTGAGATTCATCCGTCTGTTCTCTGTTCCCACACTATCCCATTACTGTGACTTTATTATTTGTCAGATTCAATTTTTTTGGCTATATTCACAAATGCGATAGTGGATTGGTCGTGGTTCAGTGGTTTACTTGATCTCAGGATTCACAGTACTTCTTGCCTGTCTTTGCTTCCCAAAGAGATCAAGGAAGTTTCTCCAAATGAAGCAACTCCTCACACATGTTCATAACATGCTTGAAAACATCATTCTGGATCTATTTAGAAATAAATCTACTGAGTCCTTTTGTAGCTGATTTCTGTCCAATAGATGATGTTTTCATAGAGGTAGCAAAAGAATATAGACAGTACTAGTTATTTTTAATGGATGCTACTATTTCATGAACTAAGGCACGCAAGTCATTTTTTAGGGATTTATTTTCTCTCATTTTATGTGTATTACTGTTTCATATGCATGCATGTAAATGTACTGTATGTGTGTATGAAGCTGGCAGAAGTCAGAGGAGAGTGCCAAATCCCCTGGGACTGGAGTTATACATTGTTGTTAGCTGCCATGTGGGTGCTGGGAACTGAATTCGGATCCTCTGTAAGACGGCAGATATCCTGAGCCATTTCTCCAGACACAGGGCAATTTTTAATATTTACTAATGTATCCCTTTTATGTCCTCTGTCAACATTTTCACACATTTTCAAGTGTGAGCCTAAGTTATGTGTATTTATGGTCAATCTCTGCAAAACGGTAAGTGAGCAATCAGCACTTACCTACGAGTGGAGCACACCGAGAAGAAAGTTTAAATGTATCCATTTTGTGTTGAAAGATAATTTTTTCAAGTAAGTGGATCAATAAGTTATATGTAGTTAGGATAATTCTGGCTTTGCTCATCCTTAGCTCTTGACTGTACTTCTGTCATGAAATGTCTTAAAAATCTTTCTTTGGCTCTTGCTTTGTTGGTGCATGCAGGAGTCACCAGAAGGTGATTTAGGATTCTTTCATCCTAGATCTCACTCTGGAACAATCTGGTTTGCTTGGTGTAAGGTGGGAACTAAAAGTTGAGATAGTTGAAAATCTCCCCCAAGTGATTCTAATAGTTGGCAAAAGCTGGGGGCACCATTTTCCCCTGTTGCCTTATACAGAGCCAGATACAAATCACTGCCTACAAGAAGCCAGGTGTTTCGTAGTCCTAATTAGGGGAGCTTCATTTTTCCATAGCGTTAGACTGCATGAAGGAGCTGCTGAAATCCACGTGGGTGATTGAAGTAATGATTGTCAGATCCTATCTGCTCACTCACTTGGACTTGACCTGCGCTGTGCTGGATGCTAAGTAGCGGCAGTAGATCCACAGTACCAAATGCTCTTCAAGGGCATGCAAGTTCTCCACAAAGGAGAATCCACCGTTTCAGTCATTCAGACACTACGACAAAGAGGTGGGGTTAGCAAGGAGTCATCTAGTCTGAAAATGAACTAGCTGGAAAAGCTGCCAGCACCTTCCAAGAGATCAAAGTCTCTTGGGAGTCCAGCCTATTGAAGCATTATTTGGAAACAAGGTACTATGCTGAAGATCTCCTGAAGCTTTCAGATAACCTTTATAGCACTTTCCTTGCCTCAACTTATTACCTTCTTTTCTTTATGGTCGTAATTTTTTTTTGTTTGTTTCTAGAGGCTATAAATAAATGCAAGGAGGGAAGAACCTCTCTGCAGCTGTGGTTGCTTTAATGAGCCTGAGTGTGGCTTGCCAAAAGTGCAAGGGGAGCTTCTAATAGGTTCTATCATTGATTTACTGAAACAGTTATTTTTAATTGTAACAGGTTTTGATTGGATGAGAATTCAAATTATGACTGATTCCTTGAGACAGTTATGAAATCAAACATATCAGACTTCCACTGAGATGTAATGAAACCCCGTTCTGTCTCCAGCTTGCCTAGAAAATGTACCCTGTTCCTTTCAGCTCTTAAACAAAAGCAGTCTTTGTGTAGAAGAACCAAGAGAAAAGGTATGTGAATAAGAAAAAGGATTTTTCTTCTAACACTAATTAATTCACACAGTCCCCTGAACTAGAGTGTCACCCTCTCTTGGTCTGAATTAATTTTCTCTTGTGGTGAAAAAAAAGGTCTACTATTTTATTTTAAGACTAGAAAAATGATCCCTCCATTTGGCCAAGAAAGTTCAAAACAATTAGACCGAACGTCTAAATGAGTAAGAAGTTAATTCTTTGTCTTTCTTAGGAAAAATAATGTGCTGAGCTGAAAAAAATAGATGGCTTAAGTTATTTCCAAAAAGGCAGGTGCGATTAGGATTCTTCCAGAGTGCTTCCTTGGAAATTAGGGTTTGGTATCCAGAGATACACCTCTGGATGCTGGAACCTTAAGCTCAGAAAGGTACAAGTAATGATTCCACTGAGAAGCTGTTAGAAATTAGCCATGCCCCCACTTCTTCCTTAAATGAGAACTCTGACTTTTATTTTCTAGATCAGTTCACTCTGGATTTCCAAAGAAACCTTCAGTTATCCTCCAAGTCAGAATTTCCCTAAAATGATGTTGTTGGCAAAGTTTCAAGATGGAGGAAAACCTAGTATGCCTCCAAATCTAATACATCACCTTGTTTTTGCAATATCATAGTTACCTTGGAAGTGAATAAAAATTTTAATAGGCACAAAATGGTTAAGGTGTGAAATTACAGGTTTCTTCCCTAACATATGATGGTTTTCTTTCCCAAAGGTTTGAAAAATTCTCTAAATGAATGAAATTTGTAGTCTATTTTTAAATAAACACTCAGGAAAGTCTTAGAAGCTTTTTCTGTTTCATTTCATTACAAAATATAAACATATGTGTGTATTTATCAATGCATGTACAAATTTATACGAAACAAAATTTGTATATTTACATATATCACAAGGTCTGGAATGGAAGAATTAAAAACACAGAATAATCTCCCATCTCATGTATCTGTGTGTTTGTGTCTGTGTGTCTGAGCCTGTGTGTCTCTGTCTGTGTCTATGTGTGTGTTCATGTCTGTGTGTCTGTGTCTGTGTGTGTTCATGTCTGTGTGTCTGTGTCTGTGTGTGTATTTATGTGTCTGTGTGTGTACCTGTGTCTGTGTGTGTACCTGTGTCTGTGTGTATGTCTGTGTTTGTGTGCATGTCTGTGCCTGTATGTGTCTGTGGGTCTGTATGTGTCTGTGTGTGTCTGTATCTATGTGTCTGTGTCCATGCCTATGTGTGTGTCTGTGTGTCTGTGTATGTGTGTCTGTGACTGTATATGTATCTGTGTCTGTGTGTGTCTGTGTGTCTGTGCCTGTTTCTCTGTGTGTGTCTATGTCTGTGTGTGCGTGTTGTGTTTGTATTTGTGTTGGTGTCTGTGTGCATGTGTGTGTCTGTCTCCATGTCTGTGTGTGTAGGTCTGTTTGTCTCTGCTTGTGTCTGTGTCTGTCTGTCTCTTTGTCTCTCTCTGTCTCTCTCTGTTTCTGTATCTGTGTGTGTGAGACTGTGTGTGTTCATCTATAGGTCAGCAAGATTGGCTCCTGCTGAGACAGAAAATGCTGTCCAATGTTGTGTTCTACATCTCGTATAAGTACATCATCACATCAGCTTTTATCTTCAGGCCACGTTCTCCCCATGTCCATTCTCATCTCTAGATCCAGATGTTCTCTTCTAACAAAGGTACTTGTAGTATTGTATTGGAACTACCTTACTGGTGGTTACCTTAATTCTCTCTGTAAAAGCCCTATATACACACAAGAGACAGGCTAGGACATGTGGCTTGAGAGCTGCTGGTAAAGGGAGAGAACGATTATTCCCATGAACATCCAGCCAGAGCTGACACAAACAGCACTGGGGAAGTTTAACTGTAAACACAAATAAGAATTTTGATCCTTAAATATGCTCGAATATATCTTATAATAGTGTTAAGACAGAATTTCATGGCTATCTGTAAAAAAAGAAATTAAAATTTATGAAATATTAGATTAATAGCTTGGGAGTATTGTCAGATCTTTTCAAAGACCTGAAATATGATTCAAATATGAATCCAACTGATTTTAAGGTAGAGTAAAAGAAAGCAATAAAAAAAATGTGTTTCCTTTTGCTTTTTAGTCCCATGAAATTCATGGATACATGTTATATTTTATATACTAAATTTTTACGTTAAAAATGCTGTTGGAACTAGGTATAGTGTTGCTGAGTCAGGAGGATCACAAATATGAGGCTGCCCTGAGCCACATATCAAGGGAGACCTTTACCCTCACAGAAACTCTTGGAGTGAGAAGTTACCCATTTAGGGTGCTGAAGACTCTGAGTTACAGTCCCAGCACAACAGACCAAAAATACTCTGTCTTTAAAATTGTGTGTCTCTGTCCTAATAATAAGCATTTAAAGGATGTTATATTTCTCATTAAAAATCTGCAAGCATTATTAGATATTAGCACATCAATTTTATTTGGATAACTGTATCAAAAAATGGTTAACTAACTTGGGCAAATTATTTAGATTCTGCTTAGCTCCAAATTGGTTCTCTCCACCAGATGCCATGTAATCATCATTTCTGCTCTTCTCCAAAGTAAAGAAAATATCTCAGTGCTCTCCTCATATAGAAAAATAAGCAAATAGTGAAGTGGAAATAAATAGAATCAGGCTTAGATGCTGAAAGTAGTGATGACAATCAGATCTTCCTGTCCTATTACCTATTAGGAGATAAATTACTTATTAGATGATGAGGCACTTGTTCAAATATCATTCCAACAACTGAGCCTGCCTTTTTTTATTCATTTTTAAATGGCAAATTTATATCAAATATTTTTAGTACTTGAAAAATTAACTAGAAAAAATAAGCTCAACAGAATAATATTTTAAAATA